>NC_060175.1:25054178-25156678 GCF_021184085.1 Oncorhynchus gorbuscha | reverse complement strand
ACCTTAGTATTGTAAGTGTGACAGTATAGCTTCAGTCCCTCTCCCTGCTCCTACTTGGGCTCGAAGCAGCGTTACCCATGCAGAGCAAGGGGAACAACCACTCCAAGTCTCAGAGCGAGTGACGTTTGAAACGCTATTAGTGTGCACCCCGCTAACGAGCTAGCCATTTCACATCGATTACACCAGCCTAATCTCGGGAGTTTATAGGCTTGAAGTTATAAACAGCTGCAGCCAAACACATGAAAGTGCTGTTTGAATGAATGTTTACGAGCCTGCTGGTGCCTACCATCGCTCAGTCAGACTGCTCTATCAAATCATACTTAGTTATAACATGATAACACACAGAAATACGAGCCTTAGGTCATTAATATGGTCGAATCCAGAAACTATCATCTTGGAAACAAGACGTTTATTCTTTCAGTGAAATACGGAACCGTTACATATTTTATCTAACGGGTGGCATCCATAAGTCTAAATATTCCTGTTACATTGAACAACCTTCGATGTTATGTCAATAATTACGTAAAAATCTGGCAAATTAGGCAGCTGTCACGAATATTACCGAAGGTGACTCCCCTTCTTGTTCGGGTGGCGCTCGGCGGTCGTCGTCGCCGGTCTACTAGCTATCGCCGATCCGTTGTTCTGTGTTCCTTTAGTTCTGTCTAATTGGTAGCACCTGTTTCTAGTTTGGTTGTTAGGGTAGGGTTATATATAGTCTGTTTAGCCCGCTTCTGTTTCGTGCGGGCTTGTTCTTCTGTTTTGTTGGTTGAGTGTATTTTGTTTGCATTTGGGTTTCACGCTGCCCGTTTATATTTCTGTTCATTTGTGTTTCCACTTTTGTTCATGTTATGTTTCCGGGACATAACATGAAAAAATAAAATATATATATTTTTAAATCGGTGTCCAAAACCATGAAAACTTGAACTCGGCCCTAATTAATCGGCCATTCCGATTAATCGGTCAACGTCTAGTCCTGACCTCAACCCCATTGAACACCTTTGGGATGAATTGGAACGCTGACTGCAAGCCAGGCCCAACATCAGTACCCAACCTCACTAATGCTCTTGGCTGAATGGAATGTTTCAATATCTAGTGGAAAGTGTTCCCAGAAGAGTGGATGCTGTTATATTTGTAAAAATATACATATTAAAAAATATATATATTTACCTAGGCAAGTCAGTTTGGAACAAATTCTTATTTACAATGACGACCTACCCCAGCCAAACCCGGACGACGCTGTGCGGCACTGTTTTGGATGAGCTATAGTTTATGAATTGAATTTGGAGGCAGGCCCCCCAAGTAGTGCATTCCCATAATCAATTCAGGAGAAAATTAATGCATGGATTAGCTTTTCAGCACCAATTGTGGTAAGAGAGGGAACTGGTGCGATTGAAACATAACATTACTATTCACTTTCTAATCCGCAAAGGATATGCACTAACATCTGACATTCACTCCAAGACGCATCTTCCATCATGATCAAATGTATCACCTTCGCTGACTTCTCATCTCAGGGTCAACTGCCACACTAATGAAGTAGGCAACATGAAGTGAATGTTTGAGGGGACATTTCCCTGAGGGAAGAAACATTGCGAATAAGGGACAAAGGAAGAGGGACAGAGATGGGGAGGAGTATAGGAGGGATACAACCTCCCCTGCCTCCGCTCCACCTCTCCACCCATCTCTCTCTCTCGCCCAACAAGCATCTGTATCATAGTCACTTTATAACTCCAGCTAACCATCCTATCTGTACGGGCCATAAAACAGCTCTCTTTCCACAGTAAATGGGTAGTAAATATGCTGGTGCACCCCTCCTGCATGATCTTCATTCAGAGCGACAGCCGTCTGGAATAAAATCTACATCGGATCAATCATATTCAAATGTGACATTTAGCGTTAACAAATGTCTTTGGATTCCCCGTGGCCAGATGACTAAAGTCATGTTTGAGCACTTGACTGGCGGGGTCCACACAGCCCCATGAGTGAGTGCGTGATTGTGTGTGTGAGAGAGAAAGAGCGAGCGAGAGAGAAAGGACCTCAGAGCTCCTCACAGCCCCTGGACAGACCAGACCAGACCAGACCTGGCTCGCTTTCTTTGAGCCTATATGTTAACAACCATATGTTTCATTTTATCAGAGTAGTTGAGGATACTGATGAAGAAATGTGACTCGCAAACAGAAGAGCTCAGAGCTAGGGAACACACACATGGATATAATGCTTCACATTTCTTTATCAGTATCCTCAACTACTCTGATAAAATGAAACATATGGTTGTTAACATATAGGCTCAAAGAAAGCGGAGTTCGTCACATTTCTTTATCATAGTCCTAGACTAGGGCTAGGCTATATTCTCTGGTAAAATGATTTAGCCTAAGGCTAAACATATAGACCCAGTACAGTCCTGCATTTTTTCCCCCTTAGAATAATTCCATAATTTTTTTAATTTAACCTTTATTTAGCTATTGTATTGTTGAAAAGGAGATAAAGCCTGTATTTCCATAGCTTGATAAAGCACCACATTTTGCCCATCTAATTGAACATCCTAGTGCCGGAGATTGTTTACTAGGCAACAGATGATAAATGGAGATAGCTCATCAGAATGCCTCTGTATGGATAGTCCATAAACACACACAGGCACACACACACAGCCTACACACACAGCCTACACACACAGCCTACACACACAGCCTACGCACACAGCCTACGCACACAGCCTACGCACACAGCCTACGCACACAGCCTACGCACACAGCCTACGCACACAGCCTACGCACACAGCCTACGCACACAGCCTACGCACACAGCCTACGCACACAGCCTACGCACACAGCCTACGCACACAGCCTACGCACACAGCCTACGCACACAGCCTACACACACAGCCTACACACACAGCCTACACACACAGCCTACACACACAGCCTACACACACAGCCTACACACACAGCCTACACACACAGCCTACACACACAGCCTACACACACAGCCTACACACACACACCATGCACACGCAGTGTTTGATCACTCCTTTAAACAGAGATAACTAATAGGCATTTTAAAAATGTTAATAAAATAATTCCTCTCCAGGAATGAATCAGTCCCAATTGACAGAAAACACAATTGTTAGGCTACAGCAAAGTCTGAATGGAAAAGTACTTCCTTTCCTTCGTCTAGGTACAGAATTATGAGTGTGAGCCACGAGAGAAGAGTCAGTGAGGTTTATTCCAATAAACCTCTCTGTTACGAATGAAAAGAGTGACAGATAGTGATCTGCTTTCTGTGTTGCTCTACTTGAATGTGTGTCTGACTCTGAAGCATGCCCCAGTTGTAGAGATGTAGGATCTTAATTTGATTACCCTGTTGTAGTAGGTCTTTCATGCAATAGAGAAAATGTTAAAGTTGTAGTGTATTTAAGGTTTTAAAAAGGCTTCTGAAGTTTGTCATTTCCACTTTGAAATTTCAGACTTGATTATCCCTTACCCAAAATGTATCAATCCCTACAACAATGTCAATGAATTATAATCCACATAATAATTAATATTTCCTGTCGCTGCAGGATTATGTTCCTGCTGTAGCAAACTGACTCAAATTAAGGTCCTACATATGTATGTGCAGCAGAATTTAGGTGTTTGAGAGTCTGAGCCATCCTCACACCAATCCGGTGACCTTCTAGCCCAGGCCAAAGAGTGGCTTAATGAACTTTTAGGCCCAAATGATTCATCTGAACCTGGAAACCCAGAGTTGGATGGCAGGCCAAGACCAGGCCTTGTTAAGAAGCTTGGCCTCTACACGACACTGTCTCCCTCCCATACTCTCTGCCTGCCTGCCTGTCTGGCTCTCTCTTTATCTCCCTCTCTCGGTCTGTCTATCTTTCACTCATTCTCCATCACCTTTTCAACTTCGTCCATGTCCTTTACTGACATTTACAACTGCGCCCTACTGTTTCACAGGCCCTGCGGACTAGCAGCTGTTCCTGAGCCTGTGACCTGTGACTGACCAGGCTAATAATCACTGCTAGCTGCCAGTCACAAACCACACTCACCTACAAACAAACCCCTATCAGCACGCATCTTACTGAAGAAAACAACAACTTTGTTAATTTAGACTCACCGTAAGTGACAGACATTCGACAAAAGTCACTTTATTTCCCATAAGTCGGTTTATATTCAACTCAGTGCCCCTCAGTGCTGGTGAGAGACCACGTCACCAGTTTCACTAACCCTCAGATCTCTGTAAATGTCAACACTAGGGCCCCTCTACACCCCACTCCAATCCCCCCCCTAGTCTCAAGATGCCAGGGTCGTCTGTCATCTTTGATGTGACATAGCCCTAAAAAGTCAGACAGCAAACACCAGGGCCGGTCATTGGTTTCCCGTCTTGGTTTCCAAATAGCAAGCCCCCTAGTGCCCTCTACCCTGGGGCGTCCACTCAGAGTGCCTGTCTGCCAGTCAGACAGACCCTCATTCTGCCATAACAGGCCAGCCATGCTTAATACTGATGAGTTCCTCTGAAAAGGTCACACCACAGGGGGACACACATAGTGTCAGACACCACAGACATGTTCAGCACACAGTATCAGGCCAGGGCTCATAACTGCCTCCTGGTACAGGCTTTGGTTTTTCCATTTATATTTCGAGGTTGGATGTTAGCAAGTTAGCACGTGGGCCGCACCGATTGGTGTTACACCTGTGCTGGTTTCTCATCTCGTTAGTGGGAAGGGATTTCACCTGGGCTGGCCCAGGTTATATTTAAGAGTGTCTGGCCCAGTGCTCCTGTTGTCTTCAGAGATGTGGAGGGGCAGCACCTTTAGCTGGCTCTCCCATTTTCATTTCTAGAAAAAAATGATCCTTTGTCTAATCTTCCCCGTTTTAGTTTTGCTCCACCTTTTGGTTTGCTTCCAGTCTTTAAGTTTGGTGTGGGTTTTTATTTAGTTTGCCTCCTCTTGGGCAAATTTTGGTGTCTCATGGTGGGTGTCTTTTAGGTTCCAGTTGTTGTTGCTAGTCAACTTTCAGTGGACACCCCCATCAGTGTCTTTCAGAACGCCTCCTAAAACCCCGCCGGTTTTGTTTTGGTTGTTGTCAGTGACTCTTCGTTAGTTCCCCCGTTCTGTTTGAGTGTCAATTTTTGGTTTTCTTGCTGGGGAACATAACAGTCGAGACACTATCCCAGTGGGCTAAAATGGTTGAAATGTGGTAAAAAAAATGACTGGTTGAAATGACTTCATTCGGCTAGTAGTTGTTCATTGGGACAGTATAGAGGCATCTTCTATGCGACATTGATTTACAACATAGACGTTCCATTCTGATATAGACTAGGCTACTATTTCCCGCCACAATGGAGTGGATATAATACAATTAGTGAATATAATACTACAATTTACTTCATTTGAGGCAGGATATCACTGCTTTCACAATCTCCATGATGTAATATCTGTATAAGATCTAATATTAGTACCAGAGGTGCAGTGATACAATTAAATGTCATGGTGACATTTTATTGCATGTTTTCCCTATATAAGCCTATCCCACATTGCCCATGGATGCTGGTTATGATAAGTTGACTTTCATTCATCCCTGTCTGTGTGGCTCTATAATAATACTTTATGAGAGAAAAGGGACAGAGAGGGAAGGTGTGCTATTTCAAAAGCATCAGAATATCATGACAACGTAACAAATCAGTACACAGTCCAGACCACCGCATGTGGTGTAGACTGGACTCGTCTGTCCATATAATCCTCGCCATTTATCACTGAAATTCTAAGCAATATCACTCTGTTAAGAAACATCTCATTATCTCACATGTATGACAGCCTAGAGTGTAACTTTCCAGTCTAAAAGCAATTGCATGCAACAGAATGGATTTAAAAAAATGTTAAAAAATGATATCCAATATGGCGTAGCAGTGCAGACGTTGTTTGTCGTTCTCCCATGTAAAAAAAAAAGAATTACTGTCTGTCTTTGTATATTTCAATTTTTAAATGAAAATATACCTACCAGCAACCTGCCTCACCCAATGTGATACAGATCTGCTATTTTTTAGACCTTATAGCCAGAACCTCCATCAGAGGCTAGCCATCAGAGGCTAACCAGCTACTAACTATTTAATCATTGTTAGCCACTGCTAGCGGCCTTTACCGGTAGCACAGACACCAGCCGCTTTTAGCCTGGTTTTTCTCCACTATAACACCAGATTCCTGCCATAAGCCCAGGACCATTACTCATGTTCATCGAAGCTAGCTTTGAGCCAGGCCCATCTCCCGGCATGCTCAGTGGACACTATGCTCACTCGGCTACACAGCTGATGCCTCCGGGACTATTCACTAACACAACAAGAATATACTACATCACGGGATTCTTGCCGTAAGCTCTGGTCCTTTGCATCGGATCATCGCAGCTAGCTAGCGACTACCGAGTGGCTATAGTGGCTAACACCCTTGTACCAACGCTAGCACCAGTTGCCTCAAGCCAGGCGCATCTCCCGGCTAGCAAACAAAATTACTCCAGCTACAATATCTCTTTTGCAAACCCTTTGTCGACACGGAGCCCCGCCGATCCATCACGACTGGTTTGCCGACATAATTCCATCTGCTGTGGCCTCAACCGGCTTTTGCCGGACAGCGGTGAAGACACTTCTACTAGCCCCGGCCTGCTAACTTTTTTTTAAAACAACGGGTCTCCTCTTGCTAGCGTGGTAACGACTACCTAGTAGCTTCCCTGATTCATCTATTGCTGTTCACTGGACCCTATGTTCACTTGGCTACATGGCGAATGCCTGCTGGACTGTTCATTAATCACGGTACTACATTTAGTTTATTTTGTTTATCTGTCAGCCCCAGCCTCGAACTCAGGCCATGTGTGTAGTTAACTGACCCTAAATCCGTAAACATGGGCATCCTCATAGATATCACGGTGACCAACTTGCCCTCCAAATACACCTCTGCTAAGCATGCCCCTTTCAAAAAATGTAGAACTAAGAACAGATATAGCCCTTGGTTCGCTCCAGACCTGACTGCCCTCGACCAGCACAAAAACATCCTGTGGCAGACTGCACTAGCATCGAATAGTCCCCGCGATATTTAATTTCTCATGGAAGTCAGAAACCAATCCACGCAATCAGTTAGGAAAGCTAAGGCTAGCTTTTTCAAACAGAAATTTTCATCCTGTAGTCGAACTCCAACAAGTTTGTAAAAAACACTGTAAAGTCCATGGAGAATAGGAGCACCTCCTCCCAGCTGCCCACTGCGCTGAGGCTAGGAAACACTGTCACCACCAATAAATCCACGATAATCGAGAATTTCAATAAGCACTTCTCTATGGCCGGCCATGCTTTCCTCCTGGCTACCACAACCCCGGCCAACTGCTCCGCATCCCCTGCAGCTAATTGCCCTACAGCTACTTGCCCAAGCCTCCCCAGCTTCTCCTTCTCCCAAATCCAGATAGCAGATGCTCTAAAAGAGCTGCAAAACCTGGACCCCTACAAATCAGCTGGGCTTGACAATCTGGACCCTCTATTTCTGAAACTGTCCGCCGCGATTGTCGCAACACCTACCAGTCTGTTCAACCTCTCCTTCGTATCATCTGAGATCCCCAAGGATTGGAAAGCTGCCACGGTCATTCCCCCTCTTCAATGGGGGAGACACCCTGGACCCAAACTGTTCCAGACCTATATCCATCCTGCCCTGCCTATCTAAGGTCTTCGAAAGCCAAGTCAACAAACAGATCACTGACCATCTCGAATCCCACCGTACCTTCTCCGCTGTGCAATCCGGTTTCCGAGCCAGTCAGGGGTGCACCTCAGCCACGCTCAAGGTACTAAACGATATCATAACCGCCATCGATGAAAGACAGTACTGTGCAGCCGTTTTCATCGACCTGGCCAAGGATTTCGACTCTGTCAATCACCATATTCTTATAGGCAGACTCAGTAGCCTGGGTTTTTCTAATGACTGCCTTTCCTGGTTCACCAACTACTTTGCAGATAGAGTTCAGTGTGTCAAATCGGAGGGCATGTCAGGTCCTCTGGCAGTCTCTATGGGGGTACCATAGGGTTTAATTCTCGGGCCGACTCTTCTCTGTATATATCAATGACGTTGCTCTTGCTGCGGGCGATTCCCTGATCCACCTCTACGCAGACAACACCATTCTGTATACTTCTGGCCCTTCCTTGGACACTGTGCTATCTAACCTCCAAACGAGCTTCAATGCCATACAACACTCCTTCCGTGGCCTCCAACTGCTCTTAAACGCTAGTAAAACCAAATACATGCTTTTCAACCGTTCGCTGCCTGCACCCGCACGCCCGACTAGCATCACCACCCTGGATGGTTCCGACCTAGAATATGGGGACATCTATAAGTATCTAGGTGTCTGGCAAGACTGCAAAGTCTCCTTCCAGACTCATATCAAACATCTCCAATCCAAAATCAAATCTAGAGTTGGCTTTCTAATTCGCAACAAAGCCTCCTTCACTCACGCCGCAAAACTTACCCTAGTAAAACTGACTATCCTACCGATCCTCGACTTCGGCTATGTCATCTACAAAATAGCTTCCAATACTCTACTCAGCAAACTGGATGCAGTTTATCACAGTGCCATCCATTTTATTACTAAAGCACCTTATACCACCCACCACTGCGACCTGTATGTTCATCGATAGACCCACTGGCTCCAGGTCATCTACAAGTCTATGCTAGGTAAAGCTCCGCTCATCAGTTCACTGGTCACGATGGCAACACCCACCCGTAGCACGCGCACCAGCAGGTATATCTCACTGATCATTCCTAGAGCCAAAACCTCATTTGGCCGCCTTTCCTTCCAATTCTCTGCTGCCAGCGACAGGGTCAGCTTAGTAGAGTCTGCCACTAGCACAGTCAGTGTAGTCAGCTCAGCTATCCCCATTGAGACCGTGTCTTTGCCTCGACCTAGGTTGGGCAAAACTAAACATGGCAGTGTTCGCCTAAGCAATCTCACTAGGATAAAGACCTCCTCCAATCCTGCCATTATTGAACGAGATTGTGATACCTCACATCTCAAAATAGGGCTACTTAATGTTGGATCCCTCACGACAAAGGCAGTTATAGTCAATGAACGAATCACTGATCATAATCTTGATGTGATTGGCCTGACTGAAATGTGGCTTAAGCCTGATGAATTGACTGTGTTAAATGAGGCCTCACCTCCTGGTTACACTAGTGACCATATCCCCCATGCATCCCGCAAAGGCAGAGGCGTTGCTAACATTTACCATAGCTAATTTCAATAAAATATAAACGTTTTCGTTTTTTGAGCTTCTAGTCATGAAATCTATGCAGCCTACTCAATCACTTTTTATAGCTACCGTTTACAGGCCTCCTGGGCCATATACAGCGTTCCTCATAGAGTTCCCTGAATTCCTATTGGACCTTGTAGTCATATCAGATAATATTCAAATTATTTGGTGACTTTAATATTCACATAGAAAAGTCCACAGAACCACTCCAAAAGGCTTCCGGAGCCATCATCGACTCAGTGGATTTTGTCCAACATGTCTCTGGACCTACTCACTGTCACAGTCATACTCTGGACCTAGTTTTGTCCCATGGAATACATGTTGTGGATCTTAATGTTTTTCCTCATAATCCTGGACTATCGGACCACCATTTTATTGAATTTGCAACAAATAATCTGCTCAGACCCCAACCAAGGAGCATCAAAAGTTGTGCTATAAATTCACAGACAACACAAAGATTACTTGATGCCCTTACAGACTCCCTCTGCCTACCCAAGGACGTCAGAGGACAAAAATCAGTTAACCACCTAACTGAGGAACTCAATTTAAACTTGCGCAATACCCTAGATGCAGTTGCACCCCTAACAACTAAAAACATTTCTAAAAAGAAACTAGCTCCTGGTATACAGAAAATACCTTAGCTCTCAAGCAAGCTTCCAGAAAATTGGAACGGAAATGGCGCTAGTCTTCCAACTAGCTTGGAAAGACAGTACCGTGCAGTATCGAAGAGCCCTCACTGCTGCTCGATCATCCTATTTTTCCAACTTAATTGAGGAAAATAAGAACAATCCGAAATTAATTTTGATACTGTCGTAAAGCTAACTAAAAAGCAGCATTCCCCAAGTGAGGATGGCATTCACTTCAGCAGTAATAAATTCATGAACTTCTTTAAGGAAAAGATCATGATTATTAGAAAGCAAATTACGGACTCCTTTTTAAATCTGTGTATTCTTTCAAAGCTCAGTTTTCCTGAGTCTGCACAACTCTGCCAGGACCTAGGATCAAGAGAGACACTTGTGTTTTAGTACTATATCTCTTGACACAATGATGAAAATAATCATGGCCTCTAAACCTTCAAGCTGCATACTGGACCCTATTGCAACTAAACTACTGAAAGAGCTGCTTCATGTGCTTGGCCCTCCTATGTTGAACATAAGAAACGGCTCTCTATCCACCAGATGTGTACAAACTCACTAAAAGTGGCAGTAATAAAGCCTCTCTTGAAAAAAACAAACCTTGACCCAGAAAATATAAAAAACTATCGGCCTATATCGAATATTCCATTCCTCTCAAAACTAGAAAAAGCTATTAGAAAAAGGCGTTGCGCAGCAACTCGCCTTCCTGAAGACAAACAATGTATACGAAATGCTTCAGTCTGGTTTTAGTCCCCCATCATAGCACTGAGACTGCACCTGTGAAGGTGGTAAATGACCATTTAATGGCATCAGACCGAGGCTCTGCATCTGTCCTCGTGCTCCTAGACCTTAGTGCTGCTTTTGATACCATCGATCACCACATTCTTTTGGAGAGATTGGAAACCCAAATTGGTCTGGACAAGTTCTGGCCTGGTTTAGTTCTTATCTGTCAGAAAGACATCAGTTTGTCTCTGTGAATGGTTGGTCCTCTGACAAACCAACTGTACATTTCGGTGTTCCTCAAGGTTCCGTTTTAGGACCACTATTGTTTTCACTATATATTTTACCTATGTCATTTGAAAACATAATGTTAACTTTCACTGCTATGCGATGTCATGACTGTCCTGACCAGGTCAGGTTACATGAGACCACACCCCTACATATTATCTCTCAACCCCAACAGAGGTAAATCACGCCCCTGGTAAATCTCAGGCCACAGACAAATTCCTTTGTCCTGCTACTATGGAGAACCAGCCTCAGAACATTAAACATGAAATAAAGGGACTTCGGAACAATGGTTTCCATCAGCCACAATGGTGGTCATGACGATAGATGGAATATGAAAATGTATATCATTTTTGTTTTGTTATCAAAGGTTAATAGATGACGTTATTACGAAAATATTGTAAAGTGAAGAGTTTTCCTAGTATATGTTTGATGTTTATACATTGTGCGTTGTATGGAAAATATCCAAATCAAAGAGAATGTTTTGGGGAAGATGACATGTGAAGTTAGTTGTCTAAAATTGGATTTGAGTCAAATCTAGACCTTGCCTTCTTAACTTGGTACGCCCAGAGAATTGCCCTAAAGGCGGTTACACCCACTTTTGACCCAAGGGTATAAAACCTGTGAGTAAAGAATTTCCATAGAAGACTACGTGACCCAAGCTGCAGCCAAGGTCTAAAAAGTCAACGAACCCAGAATGCAACACAAGTTTGAAGACAAAGAAATCATTTTCTATCCAAGCTACAGATGAGTAGCTGTTTCTAATCGGGTGAATTCAAGCCGGACCACTTAGCATCCAATCCCAGCAAATCGTGGTATCTAAAGGGTTTCATTCCTATGCTGTCAGCTCTGAGCTACAGAGCTGTCTGTCCTCAGAAGCCCCCTTCCAGAGCAAGGGTGAGGGAACAGTCCTTTAAGCCAAACGGACACTGACATCGGGAGGACGATCAGAGAGGTGCGCCGGAGTAGTGCATCATCGAGCAGCCTGAACGGTCCACGCAGAGAATCCTTGGAGATCATCCCTACATAATTACATCATTATATTCTGACCCATAAGAGCGGCAGTTTGGGGCAAGGCTAGGGTTAGAATAGCATAGCTGACATATTCACCCAAATGTATATTTCTCTCTTGTACTTTATTTTTTCTCTCTCTTTTTGAAATCCCCATTTTGGGTAACTTGCGCCATAGTGTGTTGGCCCGTTATACTAAGTTCTAATCAATAGCCTATAATGTGTTTTGTCTATGTGTATCTTTGTTCATCATTTGAGCTTTTAGTAAATAAATATTCAACAAAGATTGGTGTGGTACGAACTCATTGGTAAGACCCGGGTCCGTGCAAATTCACGGGCTATACGACGTTCAGAACGAGATTGGTAAAGGTAACTGGTTAATTAGCAGCTGTTGTAAAATCGATATTCTGATATTCTTGGAGTTAATTTGGGAAATAGAAACTCAATCAAAACTAGTTTTCCCATGGTGACCCAGGTTAATGAGTTAATAATTGCTTGATTCAGTTAATCATGCAACTAGAAACTTGTAATCATTCGATGAGCAACAGTCGTCACATTAACTAATACAACGTCACGACAGCGGATGACACACAGCTGTACATTTCAATGAAAATGAAAATTGCCCTCGCTAGAAGTCTGTGTTTCAGACATAAGGAAGTGGATGGCTGCAAACATTCTACTTTTAAACATGGACAAAACAGAGATGCTTGTTTTAGGTCCCAAGAAACAAAGAGATCTTCTGTTGAATCTGACAATTAATCTTAATGGTTGTACAGTCGTCTCAAATGAAACCGTGAAGGACCTCGGCGTTACTCTGGACCCTGATCCCTCTTTTGACGAACATAAAGAATGTTTCAAGGACAGCTTTTTTCCATCTACGTAACATTGCAAAAATCAGGAACTTTGTCCAAAAATGATGCAGAAAAATTAATCCATGCTTTTGTTACTTCTAGGTTAGACTACTGCAATGCTCTATACTTTCCGGCTACCCGGATAAAGCACAGTTAGTGCTAAATACGGCTGCTAGAATCCTGACTAGAACCAAAAGATTTGATCATATTACTCCAGTGCTAGCCTCCTTACACTGGCTTCCTGTTAAGGTGTTACGGATACAGTTATCCTGTGTATGTGTGTATCCTGTGTGTGTGTTTCTTTTCTCTCCTTCTCCCCTCACAGGTGAAAATCATCACTCCCCAATCAGTCAACAATCAATCATCAATCAGAAGACACACCTCCTCCTATTTCCTGACCTATCACAGTTCCTTCCCCATGGTTTAAAAACCCCATCATTTGTTTGTTCTAGAGCTCAGCTCAGCTCAGCTCAATCTCTCTGTAAATACCATGTCTGTAGGTCTCTGTGTTTCACTCTCACTTTATGTCTTAACCTCTCTTTTGTTTAAGCACCTCATAGGACTTTGTCATCACCTGTGAGTATTGTTTTTGGTTATGGTGTTTGTTTGTTTGCTGGTGGGGAAACCAAGACAAGTCGCCCATGGGCATACACTACCCGTAGGTGAACTTTGTTAAATACACTAGTTAGAACTGGGCGGACCACCCACTGTATTTTTGGTTAGTTAGTTAGTTAGTTGTTGTTAAAGTAGGCTAGTCTAGCTTAGGGGTGTGTTTTTGTATAATTATTGTTTCTTTCCTTGGGTCCAGCTCAGCCCCTTTTCCTGCTCCCCCCATTACCGTGTGTTTATAAATAAACCTAGAGTTTGACGGTAGATTTCTGTTGTCGTGGTTATTTCGTGCACACTTTTACTTTGTCACAATAATCATTTGCATGAGTTATGTTACGGGTCTCATTACCATCCCCCCCTAGACTGTCGGGCCAAAAGGGATTCGTAACATAAGGCGAGGGCTGATTTCAATGTATTACTGCTAACCTACAAAGCATTACATGGGCTTGCTCCTACCTATCTCTCTGATTTGGTCCTGCCGTACATACCTACACGTATGCTACGGTCACAAGACGCAGGTCTCCTAATTTTCCCTAGAATTTCTAAGCAAACAGCTGGAGGCAGGGTTTTCTCCTATAGAGCTCCATTTTTTATGGAATGGTCTGCCTACCCATGTGAGAATCGCAGACTCGGTCTCAACGCTTAAGTCTTTACTGAAGACTCATCTCTTCAGTGGGTCATATGATTGAGTGTAGTCTGGCCCAGGAATGTGAAGGTGAACGGAAAGGCTCTGGAGCAACGAACCGCCCTTGCTGTCTCTGCCTGGCCGGTTCCCCTCTTCCACTGGGTTTCTCTGCCTCTAACCCTATTACAGGGGCTGAGTCACTGGCTTACTGGTGCTCTTTCATGTTGTACCCTAGGAGGGGTGCGTCACTTGAGTAGGTTGAGTCACTGATGTGATCTTCCTGTCTGGGTTGGCGCACCCCCATGGGTTGTGCCATGGCAAAGATCTTTGTGGGCTATACTCAGCCTTGTCTCAGGATGGTAAGTTGGTGGTTGAATGTATCCCTCGAGTGGTGTGGGGGCTGTGCTTGGGAAAAGTTGGTGGGGTTATATCCTTCCTGTTTAGCCCTGTCCGGGGGTATCATCAGATGGGGCTACAGTGTCTCTTGATCCCTCCTGTCTCAGCCTCCAGTATTTATGCTGCAGTAGTTTGTGTGTCGGGGGGCTAGGGTCAGTTTGTTACATCTGGAGTACTTCTCCTGTCTTTTCCGGTGTCCTGTGTGAATTTAAGTATGCTCTCTCCAATTCTCGCTTTCTTTCTCTCTCTCGGAGGACCTGGGCCCTTGGACCATGCCTCAGGACTACCTGGCATGATGACTCCTTGCTGTCCCCAGTCCACCTGGCCGTGCTGCTGCTGCTCTGACCTGTTCACCGGATGTGCTTCCTGTCCCAGACCTGCTGTTTTCAACTCTCTGGAGACAGCAGGAGTGGTAGAGATACTCTTAATGATCAGCTATGAAAAGCCAATTTACATTTACTCCTGAGGTGCTGACTTGCTGCACCCTCGACAACTACTGTGATTATTATTATTTGACCATGCTGGTCATTTATGAACATTTGAACATCTTGGCCATGCTCTGTTATAATCTCCACCCGGCACAGCCAGAAGAGGACTGGCCACCCCTCATAGCCTGGTTCCTCTAGGTTTCTTCCTAGGTTTTGGCCTTTCTAGGGAGTTTTTCCTAGCCACCGTGCTTCTACACCTGCATTGCTTGCTGTTTGGGGTTTTAGGCTGGGTTTCTGTATAGCACTTTGAGATAACAGCTAATGTATGAAGGGCTATATAAATACATTTGATTTGATCAAATATCATTTGTCACATGCTTAATAAATAACGGGTGTAGACTAACAGTGACATGCTTACATTCGGGTCCTTTACCAACAATGCAGAGATGAAGATAAAGATTACAAACCAACAAATAAAAATAACATGGCTATATACAGGGAATAGCAGTACCGAGTTGATGTGCAGGAGTATGAGGCATTTGTATGAAGTAGGCTACAGCCCAGCCAGTCCATCACACCCACTTGGAGTTTTCTGACAGATTGTGAATAGGAATATTGAATGGCAGATCATAATGAAATAGCCTGTAAATAGACAGAGATAAGAGACATTGGCTATGTTCAAATCTCCGTACTACCAGACCACTTACAATGCCTAGCCAAGACATTGCTTCATTCTGAATAGTATGCAAGTGTGTGGACATTCAAACAGAGGAAATGTTATTGTGCGGACAGAAAATGAGGTGTAAGGTTCAAAAGATGTGGCCATTGTATATAAGGCCTGGCCAGGCGTTGCACTGGACTAGTGGACTTGTCTGCTTCCTTCCACTGTTAAGAGTCTGCACTGGAAGTACACTCCTGGGAGAGAGACCTGATGTCTGACAATAAAGCCCCAATGCTGGAAGACGACATCATTAATAATGGATAATCATATTAACATCACTGGGGGATGAATGGGCCACGCTAGGCCTCGGCATGGCACAACCTCTGGCTGTTGCTGCGTGCACACACACAGCGCAATCAGACCTCAATCCCCAAGTCACTCAGCACTCTACAGTTGTGATGGAAGCCAGTGGAGGGCACACACACACACAATGGAGGGTTACAGAGGGCAGGGGAGCCATCAAAAATGAAGAAGATCACATATGAACAGCATCTCACAGGACCCATCAGTGGTACACTGTCACACACACACACACAAAATCAGCAAAAAAATAAACTTCCCTTTATCAGGACGCGGTCTTTCAAAGATAATTCATAAAAATCCAAATAACTTCACAGATCTTCATTGTAAAGGGTTAACACACTGTTTCCCATGCTTGTTCAATGAACCATAAACAATAAATGAACATGCACCTGTGGAACTAACAGTTTACAGACTGTAGACAATTAAGGTCACAGTTATGAAAACTTAGGACACTAAAGAGGCCTTTCTTGTTGTCATTGCAGGCAATCTCAACGCTGTGCTTTACAGGGAAGACATCCTCCTCCCTCACCAGTCTCAACGTCAACAGTAAAGAGTCGACACCGGGATGCTGGCCTTCTAGGCAGAGTTGCAAAGAAAAAGCCATATCTCAAACTGGCCAATAAAAACAAAAGATTAAGACGGGCAAAATAACACAGACAGAGGACAGAGGAACTCTGGCTAGAAGGCCAGCATCTAGGAGTCGCCTCTTCACAGTTGACGTTGAGACTGGTGTTTTGCGGGTACTGTTGAAGCTGGCAGTTGAGAACTTGTGAGGCATCTGTTTCTCAAACTAGACACACTAATGTACTAGTCCTCTTGCTCAATTGTGCACCGGGGCCTCCCACTCCTCTTTCGATTCTGGATAGAGACAGTTTGCAATGTTCTGTGAAGGGAGTAGTACACAGCGTTGTACCAGATCTTCAGTTTCTTGGCAATTTCTCACATTTCCCAGAACAAGAATAGACTGAATAGTTTCAGAAGGAAGGACTTTGTTTCTGGCCATTTTGAGCCTGTAATTGAACCCACAAATGCTGACGCTCCAGGTACTCAACTAGTCTAAAGAAGGCCAGTTTTATTGCCTATTTAATCAGCACCACAGTTTTCAGCTGTGATAACATGATTGAAACAGGGTCTTCTAATGATCAATTAGCCTTTCAAAATGATAAACTTGGATTAGCTAACACAATGTGCCATTGGAACACAGGAGTGATGGTTGCTGATAATGGGCCTCTGTACGCATATGTAGATATTCCATTAAAAATCTGCCGTTTCCAGCTACAATAGTCATTTACAACATTAACAATGTCTACACTGCATTTCTGATAAATTTGATGTTATTGTAACAGCCCAAAAAATGTCCTTCTCTTTCAAAAACAAGGACATTCCTAAGTGACCCCAAACTTTTGAACAGTAGTGTATATTTGTAGCAAACAGAGCGAGCAGTGGCACAAATGAGAGCCAGGAGTGTACAACCACCACTTGCTCCACATCATCTTCCTACAATGCAGTGGCACGCATCAGTTCTATTTGGCGTCAACATCATTTACTTTTAATATTATTATATTACTTTTAATGCATTTTGGAGTAGAATGTATTTTTTAAAAGTCACCAGAAGTTACCGTTTCAGTCTTTCGACAAACAAAATCACCTCCAGGTCATGCACCTAACCCCCCCCCTGCTACCTTTGCCACTGCTGCTGAAAGAAATCCTAGGGGAAACACTGCACACACACACACAGACAGAGGAGCTAGAAGCAGACAGGTGGTCAGCATAACGACGGCAGAATGAGAGATGGTCGTGACTCGTGGTTGTGTGGATATTGGATTGGGCCCAGGGTGCATATATTTGATATGGAGGAGCATGTAATAAGTACAGAGGGTGCTGAGCTGCTGTCTGTGACAGGCTGTGAACTTACATATGAATGGGAGTAGTTTAGAAAAGGGGCTATAGTGTGTGTGTGTGTGTGTGTGTGTGTGTGTGTGTGTGTGTGTGTGTGTGTGTGTGTGTGTGTGTGTGTGTGTGTGTGTGTGTGTGTGTGTGTGTGTGTGTGTGTGTGTGTGTGTGTGTGTGTGTGTGTGTGTGTGTGTGTCATGGTCAAACGCCACAGCGCATTATATGTTGCAGTGTTGTTTACTACACATTCATTACTCATGAATAAAACGTTAGCAGGACAAGTGTTTCACTCCATGACCATTCTCCCGCTCCAGTAGTTGATGTTCACTCACTACATTGTGTTTTGATTCATTGCCATGAGGATCCTCTTGCATCTTGAACAAAATTTAAAATCTAACAAAGTGTGTGTGAAGAAGCACACAGAACATCAGTGGTTGGCCACACAATACGCTCTGCCACTTGACATCAAATGACTCATGTGTAGATTTATGCAGATATAGTCCAAGTTCATATTATGACTCAGAATCAAGGCCAATTTGTTTTCATGTATAATCCATCAAATAAAATGTATATAACAAGGTTTTTATGCAATGTTTGGTTTTCAAGAGGCTCTTAAAAATAGAACTTTGAATATTGTAGCCTATCACCGGTAAAGAAAGATAAATAAGAGAAAAGGTAGAACACTTGAATTAAATTAATCATGTCCGGCTTCTTCTTTTTATTTTTAAGAGAAAAAGGTGCGAGTGCAGAACAAAAAAAACTACGGGAGATTCTCAATATCTAGCTCTCCTGTTACAACCACGCCCAGATTTTTTTTTATTTCACCTTTATTTAACCAGGTAGGCTAGTTGCAACTGCGGCCTGGCCAACATAAAGCATAGCAGTGTGAACAGACAACACAGAGTTACACATGGAGTAAACAATTAACAAGTCAATAACACAGAGAAAAAAGGGGAGTCTATATACAATGTGTGCAAAAGGCATGAGGAGGTAGGCGAATAATTACAATATTGCAGATTAACACTGGAGTGATAAATGATCATGTACAGGTAGAGATATTGGTGTGCAAAAGAGCAGAAAAGTAAATAAAATAAAAATGTGGGGATGAGGTAGGTGAAAATGGGTGTGCTATTTACCAATAGATTATGTACAGCTGCAGCGATCGGTTAGCTGCTCAGCTAGCTGATGTTTGAAGTTGGTGAGGGAGATAAAAGTCTCCAACTTCAGCGATTTTTGCAATTTGTTCCAGTCACAGGCAGCAGAGTACTGGAACGAAAGTCGGCCGAATGAGGTGTTGGCTTTAGGGATGATCAATGAGATACACCTGCTGGAGCGCGTGCTACGGATGGGTGTTGCCATCGTGACCAGTGAGCTGAGATAAGGCGGAGCTTTGCCTAGCATGGCCTTGTAGATGACCTGAAGCCAGTGGGTCAGGCGACGAATATGTAGCGAGGGCCAGCTGACTAGAGCATACAAGTCGCAGTGGTGGGTAGTATAAGGTGCTTTAGTGACAAAACGGATGGCACTGTGATAAACTGCATCCAGTTTGCTGAGTAGAGTGTTGGAAGCAATTTTGTAGATGACGTCGCCGAAGTCGAGGATCGGTAGGATAGTCAGTTTTACTAGGGTAAGCTTGGCAGCGTGAGTGAAGGAGGCTTTGTTGCGGAATAGAAAGCCGATTCTTGATTTGATTTTCGATTGGAGATGTTTGATATGGGTCTGGAAGGAGAGTTTGCAGTCTAGCCAGACACCTAGGTACTTATAGGTGTCCACATATTCAAGGTCGGAACCATCCAGTGTGGTGATGCTAGTCGGGCATGCGGGTGCAGGCAGCGATCGGTTGAAAAGCATGCATTTGGTTTTACTAGCGTTTAAGAGCAGTTGGAGGCCACAGAAGGAGTGTTGTATGGCATTGAAGCTCGATTGAAGGTTAGATAGCACAGTGTCCAATGACGGGCCGAAAGTGTATACAATGGTGTCGTCTGCGTAGAGGTGGATCAGGGAATCGCCCGCAGCAAGAGCAACATCATTGATATATACAGAGAAAAGAGTCGGCCCGAGAATTGAACCCTGTGGCACCCCCATAGAGACTGCCAGGGGACCGGACAACATGCCCTCCGATTTGACACACTGAACTCTGTCTGCAAAGTAATTGGTGAACCAGGCAAGGCAGTCATCCGAAAAACCGAGGCTACTGAGTTTGCCGATAAGAATATGGTGATTGACAGAGTCGAAAGCCTTGGCAAGGTCGATGAAGACTGCTGCACAGTACTGTCTTTTATCGATGGCGGTTATGATGTCGTTTAGTACCTTGAGTGTGGCTGAGGTGCACCCGTGACCGGCTCGGAAACAGATTGCATAGCGGAGAAGGTACGGTGGGATTTGAGATGGTCAGTGACCTGTTTGTTGACTTGGCTTTCAAAGACCTTAGATAGGCAGGGCAGGATGGATATAGGTCTGTAACAGTTTGGGTCCAGGGTGTCTCCCCCTTTGAAGAGGGGGATGACTGCGGCAGCTTTCCAATCCTTGGCGATCTCAGACGATATGAAAGAGAGGTTGAACAGGCTGGTAATAGGGGTTGCGACAATGACGGCGGATAGTTTCAGAAATAGAGGGTCCAGATTGTCAAGCCCACCTGATTTATACAGGTCTAGGTTTTGCAGCTCTTTCAGAACATCTGCTATCTGGATTTGGGTAAAGGAGAACCTCAAGAGGCTTGGGCGAGGAGCTGCGGGGGGGCCGGAGCTGTTGGCCGCGGTAGGAGTAGCCAGGCGGAAGGCATGGCCAGCCGTTGAGAAATGCTTGTTGAAGTTTTCGATAATCATGGATTTGTCGGTGGTGACCGTGTTCCCTAGCCTCAGTGCAGTGGGCAGCTGGGAGGAGGTGCTCTTGTTCTCCATGGACTTCACAGTGTCCCAGAAGTTTTTGGAGTTGGAGCTACAAGATGCAAACTTCTGCCTGAAGAAGCTGGCCTTAGCTTTCCTGACTGACTGCGTGTATTGGTTCCTGACTTCCCTGAACAGTTGCATATCGCGGGGACTGTTCGATGCTATTGCAGTCCGCCACAGGATGTTTTTGTGCTGGTCGAGGGCAGTCAGGTCTGGAGTGAACCAAGGGCTGTATCTGTTCTTAGTTCTGCATTTTTTGAATGGAGCATGCTTATCTAAAATGGTGAGGAAGTTACTCTTAAAGAATGACCAGGCATCCTCAACTGACGGGATGAGGTCAATGTCCTTCCAGGATACCCGGGCCAGGTCGATTAGAAAGGCCTGCTCACAGAAGTGTTTTAGGGAGCGTTTGACAGTGATGAGGGGTGGTCGTTTGACTGCGGCACCGTAGCGGATACAGGCAATGAGGCAGTGGTCGCTGAGATCCTGGTTGAAGACAGCGGAGGTGTATTTGGAGGGCCAGTTGGTCAGGATGACGTCTATGAGGGTGCCCTTGCTTACAGAGTTAGGGTTGTACCTGGTGGGTTCCTTGATGATTTGTGTGAGATTGAGGGCATCTAGCTTAGATTGTAGGACTGCCGGGGTGTTAAGCATATCCCAGTTTAGGTCACCTAACAGAACAAACTCTGAAGCTAGATGGGGGGCAATCAATTCACAAATGGTGTGCAGGGCACAGCTGGGAGCTGAGGGGGGTCGGTAGCAGGCGGAAACAGTGAGAGACTTATTTCTGGAGAGAGTAATTTTCAGAATTAGTAGTTCGAACTGTTTGGGTATGGACCTGGAAAGTATGACAGATACAAAAAGGAACTTGCTACACAGCATCTTTCAGGTATGAAAGTAGGGTACGGAGTCAGTGGAGACAGAAAAGCTGTCTTTCATAATGATGTTTCACCACAGCTTCTGCTGAGTAAGTCCACACAGATTCTAACACCTAAGTGCAAATCAATGGGTATAACTGAATGCTGTTTTCTTATCATGACACATTTTATATGATAAGGTTAAGGACTAAGGGTAAGAAAATCAAAATAATGCTTTTATGAGAAGTCATTCTGGTAGGGTCTAGGGAGTCTGACACCAGAATGTGTCAGAGAGAGATGGGAGGATAACTCCCCAGAGATCTGAGCATGCGGAGCTTCCAAGAGAGACTACATACATGCAGGGTCTGATACAGCTCACATAGTGAATCACTGTGTTTAAAATGAATCACTGTGTTTAAAATGAGAGGGGGAGGACAGATACAAAATGCCTTCAGAGGAAAAGCAGTAAGGAGAGACACTGTGCAAGCATGATGGATAGGAATGTTAAATACCCAAATAAACATTTTACATCGAATAATACATTGAAATGAAAGTGAATTCCATTCTCTCACCAACATATTTAGGCCTAGTTCATGAGGTGGATAGGAAACATTTATAATTAAAAAATGTCACAATAAGTGAATACACTGTAGGAATCTATCTTCCTTAGACCGCCACTGCAAACACCCACTGTCACTAGGGGTTATAAATGGACATGAACTCATTAATCAAAATGAGTTTTGCACACAATACACACCAACTCACGCAATTAAACACAATCACTCACACCTACTACTAGCCTATATTGTTCTGCTTCCCTCAACGTTTTCCAACACTCAGAGCTCACCTTTCACCTATTCAGTAGAACAACAAATTCAATATGTAAAATAAAATAAAAAACAGTAAAAGACTGGTTTAACACTAAAACTTGGAACTGTACCATGACTCATAGACAGAGGATTAAATAGACAGAAATCAGATTCTTGCTACGTAGCTTAACTTTCTGAACATTCGAGACGTGTAGTCCACTTGTCATTCCAATCTCCTTTGCATTAGTGTAGCCTCTTCTGTAGCCTGTCAACTATGTGTCTGTTTATCCCTGTTCTCTCCTCTCTGCACAGACCATACAAACGCTCCACACCGCGCGGCCGCGGCCACCCTACTCTGGTGGTCCCAGCGCGCACGACCCACGTGGAGTTCCAGGTCTCCGGTAGCCTCTGGAACTGCCAATCTGCGGTCAACAAGGCAGAGTTCATCTCAGCCTATGCCTCCCTCCAGTCCCTCGACTTCTTGGCACTGACGGAAACATGGATCACCACAGACAACACTGCTACTCCTACTGCTCTCTCTTCGTCCGCCCACGTGTTCTCGCACACCCCGAGAGCGTCTGGTCAGCGGGGTGGTGGCACCGGGATCCTCATCTCTCCCAAGTGGTCATTCTCTCTTTCTCCCCTTACCCATCTGTCTATCGCCTCCTTTGAATTCCATGCTGTCACAGTTACTAGCCCTTTCAAGCTTAACATCCTTATCATTTATCGCCCTCCAGGTTCCTCGGAGAGTTCATCAATGAGCTTGATGCCTTGATAAGCTCCTTTCCTGAGGACGGCTCACCTCTCACAGTTCTGGGCGACTTTAACCTCCCCACGTCTACCTTTGACTCTTTCCTCTCTGCCTCCTTCTTTCCACTCCTCTCCTCTTTTGACCTCACCCTCTCACCTTCCCCCTACTCACAAGGCAGGCAATACGCTCGACCTCATCTTTACTAGATGCTGTTCTTCCACTAACCTCACTGCAACTCCCCTCCAAGTCTCCGACCACTGCCTTGTATCCTTTTCCCTCTCGCTCTCATCCAACACCTCCCACACTGCCCCTACTCGGATGGTATCGCGCCGTCCCAACCTTCGCTCTCTCTCCCCCGCTACTCTCTCCTCTTCCATCCTATCATCTCTTCCCTCCGCTCAAACCTTCTCCCACCTATCTCCTGATTCTGCCTCCTCAACCCTCCTCTCCTCCCTCTCTGCATCCCTTGACTCTCTATGTCCCCTATCCTCCAGGCCGGCTCGGTCCTCCCCTCCCGCTCCGTGGCTCGATGACTCATTGCGAGCTCACAGAACAGGGCTCCGGGCAGCCGAGCGGAAATGGAGGAAAACTCGCCTCCCTGCGGACCTGGCATCCTTTCACTCCCTCCTCTCTACATTTTCCTCCTCTGTCTCTGCTGCTAAAGCCACTTTCTACCACGCTAAATTCCAAGCATCTGCCTCTAACCCTAGGAAGCTCTTTGCCACCTTCTCCTCCCTCCTGAATCCTCCGCCCCCTCCCCCCTCCTCCCTCTCTGCAGATGACTTCGTCAACCATTTTGAAAAGAAGGTCGACGACATCCGATCCTCGTTTGCTAAGTCAAACGACACCGCTGGTTCTGCTCACACTGCCCTACCCTGTGCTCTGACCTCTTTCTCCCCTCTCTCTCCAGATGAAATCTCGCGTCTTGTGACGGCCGGCCGCCCAACAACCTGCCCGCTTGACCCTATCCCCTCCTCTCTTCTCCAGACCATTTCCGGAGACCTTCTCCCTTACCTCACCTCGCTCATCAACTCATCCCTGACCGTTGGCTACGTCCCTTCCGTCTTCAAGAGAGCGAGAGTTGCACCCCTTCTGAAAAAAAACCTACACTCGATCCCTCCGATGTCAACAATTACAGACCAGTATCCCTTCTTTCTTTTCTCTCCAAAACTCTTGAACGTGCCGTCCTTGGCCAGCTCTCCCGCTATCTCTCTCTGAATGACCTTCTTGATCCAAATCAGTCAGGTTTCAAGACTAGTCATTCAACTGAGACTGCTCTCCTCTGTATCACGGAGGCGCTCCGCACTGCTAAAGCTAACTCTCTCTCCTCTGCTCTCATCCTTCTAGATCTATCGGCTGCCTTCGATACTGTGAACCATCAGATCCTCCTCTCCACCCTCTCCGAGTTGGGCATCTCCGGCGCGGCCCACGCTTGGATTGCGTCCTACCTGACAGGTCGCTCCTACCAGGTGGCGTGGCGAGAATCTGTCTCCTCACCACGCGCTCTCACCACTGGTGTCCCCCAGGGCTCTGTTCTTGGCCCTCTCCTATTCTCGCTATACACCAAGTCACTTGGCTCTGTCATAACCTCACATGGTCTCTCTTATCATTGCTATGCAGACGACACACAATTAATCTTCTCCTTTCCCCCTTCTGATGACCAGGTGGCGAATCGCATCTCTGCATGTCTGGCAGACATATCAGTGTGGATGACGGATCACCACCTCAAGCTGAACCTCGGCAAGACGGAGCTGCTCTTCCTCCCGGGGAAGGACTGCCCGTTCCATGATCTCGCCATCACGGTCGACAACTCCATTGTGTCCTCCTCCCAGAGCGCCAAGAACCTTGGCGTGATCCTGGACAACACCCTGTCGTTCTCAACTAACATCAAGGCGGTGGCCCGTTCCTGTAGGTTCATGCTCTACAACATCCGCAGAGTACGACCCTGCCTCACACAGGAAGCGGCGCAGGTCCTAATCCAGGCACTTGTCATCTCCCGTCTGGATTACTGCAACTCGCTGTTGGCTGGGCTCCCTGCCTGTGCCATTAAACCCCTTCAACTCATCCAGAACGCCGCAGCCCGTCTGGTGTTCAACCTTCCCAAGTTCTCTCACGTCACCCCGCTCCTCCGTTCTCTCCACTGGCTTCCAGTTGAAGCTCGCATCCGCTACAAGACCATGGTGCTTGCCTACGGAGCTGTGAGGGGAACGGCACCTCAGTACCTCCAGGCTCTGATCAGGCCCTACACCCAAACAAGGGCACTGCGTTCATCCACCTCTGGCCTGCTCGCCTCCCTACCACTGAGGAAGTACAGCTCCCGCTCAGCCCAGTCAAAACTGTTCGCTGCCCTGGCCCCCCAATGGTGGAACAAACTCCCTCACGACGCCAGGACAGCGGAGTCAATCACCACCTTCCGGAGACACCTGAAACCCCACCTCTTTAAGGAATACCTAGGATAGGTTAAGTAATCCCTCTCACCCCACCCCCCCTAAGTTTTAGATGCACTATTGTTAAGTGACTGTCCCACTGGATGTCATAAGGTGAATGCACCAATTTGTAAGTCGCTCTGGATAAGAGCGTCTGCTAAATGACTTAAATGTAAATGTAAATGTCATATGTGACCCGTTTCAGGAAGCTAGGCGTATGTCACTTGTCACTACTTCACTGGAGAGGCATTTGAAGGTTTTTTGGCAGAAATGCCTTCTGGAACATGTGAACTTTCATGTGTCTTAATAAAAAACTTGTATGCAATCTGTAAATACAAATACAATTGTTACATTACGAGCCTAGTTGGTTTAGCCACGGAAAAAAAGACAGGAACATTCCCTCTAGCCATGACTGGATGAGATAATAGATGGGCTGGACATGTCATGTAGCATGATTTTGTCTATAACATGAGCAGCTCAGTATGTGTAGATAACCCTTGCTACCACAGATTTTTTGAGAGATATAGTGGCCATTGAGAACTGCAAAAGTGTTGCTCTCAACAACATTGCTTCCCTGAATAAAGCAGGCGCTATCAACAAAGATCAATGGGAAAAAGTACTTTCTGGAGGACGATCGTTCCATGCTGACTCTCTCTTTGTCTGATTTTCATTGAACCAGACATTGTAGTCTTCTGATGAAGGTGGGGAAGAAACGGCGATCAACAGTATTGTTGTCAAGGATGAAGTTGACAGAGTTTTGAACGATGCTGAATGGGTGTAGACAAAGAAGAACTCTCCGGTTGGTAGAACAAAACATTAAGGGGCTACTTTTGCAAAAGTGGGGTTACATGTTAATCAACGTTCAAACCAGATTTACTTTCCCATTGTTCCACAGTCTGTACTTTTATCCAATGTAAAAAACACTATTTCAGATCCTGCAACATAAGACTGAAAAGAGTTGATCGGTCACATATTTGAGACACCCCCAGCCTCATAAAGTACCAATGCAAGAAGGAGCTAAAGTTGAATAGTCATTTGTAAATCCCCAAGGCAGAAGGCAGATGGTATAGGTCTAGGAAGTAGAGAGGCAACTGGCACAAGACTTTATTGGGCGGTTACGATTGTTTAAGCCCTGTATCTGGGAACCATGCAATGAACGACAAAACGTAATGTTCCTTCGATGTAACAAAAATACATTTGTCCAAAGCAACTTATACAAATGGGTCAAGTGCCACTGAGTGACGCTGGCCAGACTTTAGCAGCACCAGGTCCAGGGCAGATGGCATCGCCAGCCAGGGAAAGTGGCAGGGGAGGCAGACATTCACTTGCACGCGCGCACACATACACACACACATTGCTGGCAGCCCATGGTGATGCCACCTGTACCAGAATGCTACCTAATTAACCCTTGAGAAACCCACGGCTCAGACTCCGCAATGACTCACTTTCCCAGCAGTCCCAGGCCTGCTGCTGTACTGGGTCAGTGGATACAAGGGAGGGATGGGGTGTTGGGCTAAGGGCTGGAGTAAACATGCAGGACTTGGATGGTTCTTAGGGTATAGGACAGGACAGCATAGATAAGTATGGATAGGGACGAATAAAGGAGACCATGGATAAAGGTCATACTGTATATTATTACCTTGATGTAGCTCTCCAGCTGGGGGTAGACTCTCTGCACCCCAAAGAAGATTGACAGGGGTGTCCTGTGGGGAAAGGAGGCGCTGACTACGTGAGTGACCTCTGGGAAGCTGAAGACCCGGAAACCAAACTTCTCATAGAGCTGTTGGAGCTCCTCACTGGGCCTAGTATCACCCTCACTCAGGACACTACCCACCGCACAGCGACACTGCTCTCCTATCACCTAGAGAAAAAAGGAAGGAAGGGCGGAAGAGTCTTGTCAGCAAAAGGTTAAATCTCACTGTGAGGCAGAAATGAACAATCTGATGTGACAATAGTCTGTTTGCATTTAATGTGATTGCTTTAGTTTCTATTGGGTTGTTGCCTATTTGTGGTGTTGATACAGCAATCATGTAACATTTCTTATTTAGGGGTGAATCAGCTTAATATTGCAGAAAGATTGTTGCTTCCATCAATGTAATTGTCTGCATCATTTCCAATCCTGTATATATTTTTGGGGTAAATATGTATATCCATATACACAGTGCCTTGCGAAAGTATTCGGCCCCCTTGAACTTTGCGACCTTTTGCCACATTTCAGGCTTCAAACATAAAGATATAAAACTGTATTTTTTTGTGAAGAATCAACAACAAGTGGGACACAATCATGAAGTGGAACGACATTTATTGGATATTTCAAACTTTTTTAACAAATCAAAAACTGAAGAATTGGGCGTGCAAAATTATTCAGCCCCCTTAAGTTAATACTTTGTAGCGCCACCTTTTGCTGCGATTACAGCTGGAAGTCGCTTGGGATATGTCTCTATCAGTTTTGCACATCGAGAGACTGAAATGTTTTCCCATTCCTCCTTGCAAAACAGCTTGAGCTCAGTGAGGTTGGATGGAGAGCATTTGTGAACAGCAGTTTTCAGTTCTTTCCACAGATTCTCGATTGGATTCAGGTCTGGACTTTGACTTGGCCATTCTAACACCTGGATGTGTTTATTTTTGAACCATTCCATTGTAGATTTTGCTTTATGTTTTGGATCATTGTCTTGTTGGAAGACAAATCTCCGTCCCAGTCTCAGGTCTTTTGCAGACTCCATCAGGTTTTCTTCCAGAATGGTCCTGTATTTGGCTCCATCCATCTTACCATCAATTTTAATCATCTTCCCTGTCCCTGCTGAAGATAAGCAGGCCCAAACCATGATGCTGCCACCACCATGTTTGACAGTGGGGATGGTGTGTTCAGGGTGATGAGCTGTGTTGCTTTTACGCCAAACATAACGTTTTGCATTGTTGCCAAAAAGTTCAATTTTGGTTTCATCTGACCAGAGCACCTTCTTCCACATGTTTGGTGTGTCTCCCAGGTGGCTTGTGGCAAACTTTAAACAAACACTTTTTATGGATATCTTTAAGAAATGGCTTTCTTCTTGCCACTCTTCCATAAAGGCCAGATTTGTGCAATATACGACTGATTGTTGTCCTATGGACAGAGTCTCCCACCTCAGCTGTAGATCTCTGCAGTTCATCCAGAATGATCATGGGCCTCTTGGCTGCATCTCTGATCAGTCTTCTCCTTGTATGAGCTGAAAGTTTAGAGGGACGGCCAGGTCATGGTAGATTTGCAGTGGTCTGATACTCCTTCCATTTCAATATTATCGCTTGCACAGTGCTCCTTGGGATGTTTAAAGCTTGGGAAATCTTTTTGTATCCAAATCCGGCTTTAAACTTCTTCACAACAGTATCTCGGACCTGCCTGGTGTGTTCCTTGTTCTTCATGATGCTCTCTGCGCTTTTAACGAACCTCTGAGACTATCACAGTGCAGGCGCATTTATACGGAGACTTGATTACACACAGGTGGATTGTATTTATCATCATTAGTCATGTAGGTCAACATTGGATCATTCAGAGATCCTCACTGAACTTCTGGAGAGAGTTTGCTGCACTGAAAGTAAAGGGGCTGAATAATTTTGCATGCCCAATTTTTCAGTTTTTGATTTGTTAAAAAAGTTTGAAATATCCAATAAATATTGTTCCACTTCATGATTGTGTCCCACTTGTTGTTGATTTTTCACAAAAAAATACAGTTTTATATCTTTACGTTTGAAGCCTGAAATGTGGCAAAAGGTCGCAAAGTTCAAGGGGGGCGAATACTTTCGCAAGGCACTGTATATACATACACACACCTACAGTGGGGAGAACAAGTATTTGATAACCTGCAAAATCGGCAGTGTTTCCTACTTAAAAAACATGTAGAGGTCTGTAATTTTTACCATAGGTACACTTCAACTGTGAGAGACGGAATCTAAAATAAAAATCCAGAAAATTACATTGTATGATTTTTAAGTATTTCATTTGCATTTTATTGCATGACATAAGCATTTGATGCATCAGAAAAGCAGAACTTAATATTTGGTACAGAAACCTTTATTTGCAATTACATAGATCATACGTTTCCTGTAGTTCCTGACCAGGTTTGCACACACTGCAGCAGGGATTTTGGCCCACTCCTCCATACAGACCTTCTCCAGAATCCTTCAGGTTTCGGGGCTGTCGCTGGGCAATATGGACTTTCAGCTCCCTCCAAAGATTTTCTATTGAGTTCAGGTCTGGAGACTGGCTATGGCTAGGCCACTCCAGAACCTTGAGATGCTTCTTACGGAGCCACTCCTTAGTTGACCTGGCTGTGTATTTCAGGTCGTTGTCATGCTGGAAGACCCAGCCAACACCCATCTTCAATGTTCTTACTGAGGGAAGGAGGTTGTTGGCCAAGATCTCGCGATATATGGCCCCATCCATCCTCCCCTCAATACGGTGCAGTCGTCCTGTCCCCTTTGCAGAAAAGCATCCCCAAAGAATGATCTTTTCACCTCCATGCTTCACGGTTGGGATGGTGTTCTTGGGGTTGTACTCATCCTTCTTCCTCCTCCAAACACGGCGAGTGGAGTTCAGACCAAAAAGCTCTATTTTTGTCTCATCAGACCACATGACCTTCTCCCATTCCTCTCTGGATCATCTAGATGGCAAACTTCCGACGGGCCTGGACATGCGCTGGCTTGAGCAGGGGACCTTGCGTGCGCTGCAGGATTTTAACCTCTTGCTCCTACCTGACATGCAGGCGTCCCATCTAGACATCTGGAAATGCAAATGTGCTACGCTAAATGCTAATAGTACTAGTTAAAACTCAAACGTTCATTAAAATACACATGCAGGGTATTGAATTAAAGCTACACTCGTTGTGAATCCAGGCAACAAGTCAGATTTTTTAAATGCTTTTCGGCGAAAGCATGAGAAGCTATTATCTGATAGCATGTAACACCCCAAAAGACCCGCAGGGACGTAAACAAAATAATTAGCATAGTCGGCGCTACACAAACCGCACAAATAAAATATAAAACATTCATTACCTTTGACCATCTTCTTTGTTGGCACTCCTAGATGTCCCATAATCACTATTGGGTCTTTTTTTCGATTAAATCTGTCCATATATAGCCTAGATATCGATCTATGAAGACTGTGTGATAAACGGAAAAAAATAGCGTCTTATAACGTAACGTCATTTTTTTAAATTAAAAAAGTTGACGATAAACTTTCACAAAACACTTCAAAATACTTTTGTAATGCAACTTTAGGTATTAGTAAATGTTAATAAGCGATCAAATTGATCACAAGGCGATGTGTATTCTATAGGGGTACGTCTGGAAATAATGTCCGGGTAAATCTCAACCAAAATATCCGGTCCGAGACCTGAAGAAATGGGCTGTCTCTTCTTCGTTTGACCAAGAAACAAAGCCTAGGCAAATGACAAGACTGTTGACATCGTGTGGAAGCTGTAGGAATTGCAATCTCAGCTCCAGGTAATTTGCTTTCCCATAGACAATACATGCAAGTGGCGCATTGATATATTCTCCAATTTTCAGTGATCAGATTTTCCTGCGCTTTTCGATGAAACGCACGTTCTGTTATAGTCACAGCCGTGATTTAACCAGTTTTAGAAACGTCTGAGTGTTTTCTATCCACACATACTAATCATATGCATATACTATATTCCTGGCATGAGCAGCAGGGCGCTGAAATGTTGCGCGATTTTTAACAGAATGTTCGAAAAAGTAGGGGGTAGGAGTAACAGGTTAATCTATTACGGCGTGTGTTACTAATGGTTTTCTTTGAGACTGTGGTCCCAGCACTCTTCAGATCATTGACCAGGTCCTGCCGTGTAGTTCTGGGCTGATCCCTCACCTTCCCCACAATCATTGATGCCCCACGAGGTAAGATCTTGCATGGAGCCCCAGACCAAGGGTGATTGACCGTCATCTTGAACTTCTTCCATTTTCTAATAATTGCGCCAAAAGTTGTTGCCTTCACACCAAGCTGCTTGCCTATTGTCCTGTAGCCCATCCCAGCCTTGTGCAGTTCTACAATTTTGTCCCTGATGTCCTTACACAGCTCTCTGGTCTTGGCCATTTTGGAGAGGTTGGAGTCTGTTTGATTGAGTATGTGGACAGGTGTCTTTTATTCAGGTAACGAGTTCAAACAGGTGCAGTAAACACAGGTAATGAGTGGAGAACAGGAGGGATTCTTAAAGAAAAACTAACAGGTCTGTGAGAGCCGAATTTCTTACTGGTTGGGAGGTGATCAAATACTTATGTCATGCAATAAAATGCAAATGAATTACTTAAAAATCATACAATGTGATTTTCTGGATTTTTGTTTTAGATTCCGTCTCTCACAGTTGAAGTGTACCTATGATAAAAATTACAGACCTCTAAATGCTTTGTAAGTAGGAAAACCTGCAAAATCGGCAGTCGATTATCTATCGCTGTTCTGTCCCTCCATCTTTCTCTCATTACAGTCACTCAGAGAGCCTGTAATTATACATGCAAACTGCCTCCATGGATGAGAAGGATGCCTCCTCTCTTTCTTTCTCCTTCCCTCCCTCCCTCAACAACCCCCTGAAGCCTGCCGCAGCAATTAAGGACTGCAAAACCACTATTGTTGTAAACACTGCCTTTATCTAAAACCACCTTTATCTATGCCCATCAAAGTCTACAAGTCTCCTCCCCCCCCAAAAAAATTGTCCACCGTCTGAAAAATAGCCAACCAATTTCACAGAGACGGTTCGGTTCCTTCAGTCTCCCAAAATGTTCACCTTCTAACAAACGGATGAGTCACAAAGAAGAGCTGGCAGAAAACAGCTTAACAAACCATGTGAAAGGAAAACACATTTTACACAAATAAATAAATACAAATAAAGGGCAAGTTTTAGAATCCATCACAGTTGGCTGGCAATGTTAAGAGCAAGGCTCTTGTTAGTCTCTAAGACACTGATTGCTACTTTTGGCTGTTCAGTTGTGCTTGGTGGTTCTCTCTCCAATCTGGGGAGTGAATCGAAGCACCCATTAAAGGGTAGAAAAAGAGGGGCCACTTAATGCAAATTAAGACTCATGGGACATGCGAAATGAACTCCGGATTGTGTACAAACCAATGGCCAATCAAACGGCTGATTTCTCACCAATTTTCATATCCTAAGTCCCAGCAGGTGTAGAGAGGACAAGCCAGGGGTGGCATTCGGAACGTTCTTATTGCTTTTCCTCGATATGATGAACGCCGACTGCAAGCCAGGCCTAATCGCCTAACATCAGTGCCCGACCTCATTAATGTTTGGGGCTGAATGGAAGCAAGTCCCCACGGCAATGTTCCAACATCTGGTGGAAATCCTTCCCTGAAGAGTGGGGGCTGTTATAGCAGCAAATGGGGAACCAACAATAACATATTATTGCCCATGATTAAGAATGAGATGCTGGACGAGCACGTGTCCACATACTTTTGGTCATGTACTGTACTTCCATTCATTTTTTCAACTGGTAACGGGGGACCTCCAGATGAGTCTTATGAGGCCTGTGGACAACCTAGAGCAAAACAGCCGACATGTACACCATTGTGGTCAGAAAGTCTCATCTTTCCATAGAGGGGTCATAATAGTTTGTAGGCCAAACCGTTTCGAACACTTCAGACAATTTTGCTAGAAGACCGATTTTCGGGATGCCTCGTGGTCTTGGAGTTGAGAACCCCTGATTTGGCGTGTCTACAGGGGGAAAAGTTGTGGTGGAGGGTAGGGGGAATTTGTTTGTTTTACATTTGTTTCTATTGCAATTTCATTGTATATACTGTATCCATTATAATGATCATGATCAATTAATTTTTCTGGTTCAGAGAAGCTGTCAGTCAGTCTCTACACATTCACATGCATGGCACTGTGGCCAAAAAAACCTGCAGCATTGTTACACAGGTCAGACAGCAAGGTTTAGACAAACCGCAACTGTTGCAAACAAAATGCTAGCTCAGTAGTATAGGGAAATATTAGCTTTTTTCCAGGGGAGACCTGGAGAGGGCTACAAGCCACAGTGTCTCGCACCCGCTGTGAAATTTGGTGGAGGATCGGTGATGATCTGGGGGTGCTTCAGCTAAATGCTGGAATCGGGCAGATTTGTCTTTGTGAAGGACACATGAATCAAGCCAAGTACAAGGTAGTCCTGGAAGAAAACTTGCTTCATTCTGCCCTGACAATGTTCCCCAACTCTGAGGATTGTTTTTTCCTGAGTTTATGTCTACAGGCAGCCACCCCTGAAGTGCTAGCGATGGTTGTTTAGCAGTCTGATGGCCTTGAGATAAAAGCTGTTTTTCAGTCTCTCGGTCGCAGCTTTGATGCACCTGTACTGACCTCACCTTCTGCATGATAGCGGAGTGAACAGGCAGTGGCTCGGGTGGTAGATGTCCTTGATGATCTTTTTGGCCATCCTATGGCATTGGGTGCTGCAGGTGTCCAGGAGGGCGGGAAGTTTGCCCCCAGTAACGCATTGGACAGACCGCACCACCCCCTGGAGAGCTTTGTGGTTGTGGGCGGTGCAGTTGCCATACCAGGCGGTGATACAGCCCGACAGGATGCTCTCAATTGTGCATCTGTAAAGGTTTGTGAGGGTTTCGGTGTTAAGTCAAATTTCTTTAGCCTCCTGAGGTTGATGCGCTGTTGCCTTCTTCACGGCAGGGTAGCCTAGTGGTTAGAGCGTTGGACTAGTAACCAGAAGGTTGCAAGTTCAAACCCCCGAGCTGACAAGGTACAAATCTGTTGTTCTGCCCGTGAACAGGCAGTTAACCCACTGTTCCTAGGCCGTTGTTGAAAATAAGAATTTGTTCTTAACTGACTTGCCTGGTTAAATAAAGGTAAAATAAAAATTCACCACACTGTCTGTGTGGGTGGACCATTTCAGTTGGTCAGTGATGTGTACACCAAGGAACTTCAAATTTATTTCAATCACTCATAAAAAAGTTTTTTACGATTATCTAGTTAGGCTATAACAACACTTTTCTTACATCAGCTGATGTCACAAAGTGCTGAATAGAAACCCAGCCTAAAACCCCAAACAGCAGGCAATGCAGGTGTAGAAGCACCTGCTTCTATTCTCCACTGTGATCCCTTCGATGTGGATCAGGGGGTGTTCCTTCTGCTGTATCCTGAAGTCCACAATCATCTCCTTTATTGTGTTGACGTTGAGTGAGAGGTTATTTTCCAGGCACCACACTCCCAGAGCCGTCACCTCCTCCCTGTAGGCTGTTTCATTGTTGTTGGTAATCATGCCTACTACTGTCATCTGCAAACTTGATGATTGAGTTGGAGGCATGCTTGGCCACGCAGTCATGGGTGAACAGGGAGTACAGGAGGGGGCTAAGCATGTACGCTTGTGGGGCCCCAGTGTTGAGGATCAGCAAAGAGGAGGTGCTGAAGAGGGGGGGCGCGACCTGTCAGGAAGTCCAGGACCCAGTTGCAAGGGCAGGGTTCAAACCCAGGGCATCGAGATGATGAGCTTGGAGGGTACTATGGTGTTGAATGCTGAGCTATAGTCAATAAACAGCATTCTTACATAGGTATGCCTCTTGTCCAGATGGGATAGGGCAGTGTGCAGTTTGTTGGCGATTGCATCGTCTGTGGATCTATTGGGGCAGTAAGCGTGGAGTGGCAAGGTAGGTGGAGGTGATATGATCCTTGACTAGTCTCTCAAAGCACTTCATGATGAGAGGTGAGTGCTATGGGGCGAAAGTAATTTAGTTCAAACACACACAACTACAAAAGTTGAGTCACTGAGAAATGTACTTGTTTTTGAAAGCGAAGCAGATTTTTTTGTATATTAAAACATCAAATTGATCAGAAATACAGTGTAGCCATTGTTAATGTTGTAAATTACTATTGTAGATAGAAACGGCTGATTTTTATATGGAAAACCTACATAGGCGTACAGAGGCTCGTTATCATCAACCATCACTCCTGTGTTCCAATGGCACATTGTGTTAGAGAATCCAAGTTTATAATTTTGAAAGGCTAATTGATCATTAGAAACCCCTTTGCAATTATGTTATAACAGTTGAAAACTGTGGTGCTAATTAAATAAGCAATAAAACTGGCCTTCTTTAGACTAGTTGAGTATCTGGAGCATCAGCATTTGTGGGTTCGATTACAGGCTCAAAATGGCCAGAAACAAATTATTTTCTTCTGAAACTCATCAGTCTATACTTGTTCTGAGAAATGAAGTCTATTCCATGTGAGAAATTGCCAAGAAACTGAAGACCTCGTACAACACGCTGTGTACTACTTCCCTCACAGAGCAGCGCAAACGGGCTATAACCAGAATAGAAAGAGTGGGAGGCCCCGGTGCACAACTGAGCAAGAGGACAAGGACATTGTGTGTCTAGCTTGAGAAACCGATGCCTCACAAGTCCTCAACTGGCAGCTTCATTAAATAGTACCCGCAAAACACCAGCCTCAACGTCAACAGTAAAAAGGTGACTCTGGGATGCTGGCCTTCTAGGCAGAGTTCCTCTGTCCAGTGTCTGTGTTCTTTTGCCCATCTTAATTTTGTCTTTTTATTGGCCAGTCTGAGATACGGCTTTTTCTGTGCAACTCTGCCTGGAAGGCCAGCATCCCGGAGTCGCCTATTCACTGCTGACATTGAGACTGGTATTTTGCGGGTACTATTTAATGAAGCTGCCAGTTGAGGACTTGTGAGGGGTCTGTTTCTCAAGCTAGACACTCTAATGTACTTGTCCTCTTCCTTTTTTACGATTATCTAGTTAGGCTATAACAACACTTTTACAGATGCACAATCGAGAGCATCCTGTCGGGCTGTATCACCGCCTGGTACGGCAACTGCTCTGCCCAAAACCGCAAGGCTCTCCAGAGGGTAGTGCGGTCTGCACAACACATCACCAGGGGCAAGGACACCTACACCACCCGATGTCACAGGAAGGCCAAAAAGATCATCAAGGACAACAACCACCTGAGCCACTGCCTGTTCACCCCGCTATCATCCAGAAGGCAAGGTCAGTACAGGTGCATCAAAGCTGGGACCGAAAGACTGAAAAACAGCTTCTATCTCAAGGCCATCAGACTGTTAAAAAGCCATCACTAACATTGAGTGGCTGCTGCCAACATACTGACTCAACTCTAGCCACTTGAATAATACAAAATTGGATGTAATAAATGTATCACTATTCACTTTAAACAATGCCACTTTATATAATGTTTACATACAGTATATACATATGAGATGAGTAATGTAGGGTAACGGCTTTCCTCCTCCTCTTCTGAGGAGGAGTAGTAGGAAGGATCGGAGGAACAAAATGCAGCATGGTATGTATCATAATATCATTTAATGAGAATGAATACAGAATACAAAACAAAATGAAAACCGAAACAGTCCCGAATGGTGCAAACACTGAAACGGAAAATAATCATCCACGAAACACAGGTGGGGAAAGGCTACCTAAGTATGATTCTCAATCAGAGACAACTAACAACACCTGCCTCTGATTGAGAACCATACCAGGCCAAACACAAAAACACCACATAGAAAAAGGAACATAGACAACCCACCCAACTCACGCCCTGACCATACTAAAACAAAGACATAACAAAAGAACTAAGGTCAGAACGTGACAATACTGTACTCTATACCATCTACTGCATCTTGCCTATGCCGTTCGGCCATCGCTCATCCATATATTTATATGTACATATTCTTATTCATTCCTTTACACTTGGGTGTAAAAGGTAGTTGTTGCGAAATTGTTCGCTTACTTGTTAGATATTACTGCATGGTCGGAACTAGAAGCACAAGCATTTCACATTTGCATTGATTTGAAAATAATATGTTGCGATAACTGCACTGTCGTTTTGATTTTCGTGGTGAAAGAAACATCGTTTTTCAGTTAGGGATTTTTCTTAACGTTAAGGATCCCAATTTTGTTTACATGATTTAACGTTTAAACGTTCAGACCCCTACTCCTTGATATCAACCAATCAGCATCCAGGATCCAAACAACCAGTTTCGTAATAAACGACATATTGCCATCCCTCTCTCGCTCTAGTAATCTTGACTGAGTCTGAGAGGTCTCCTTTAACACTGTCAGCTGAAGTAGAGTACCAATCACCTTGCCTCAGGGAGACAACGCTCTTTCCTCACTCAAGCCATAACCTACTACACAGCACTGAAAAGTAGGCTACTGGTAAAACCCTTCAGATTCACCACACCCCAGACTCTTGACTCAGCCGGTATTGGCGCCTACGTCGATCCCATCTCGTTTCTCTTCAAAGTATTGCATCGCAATCAAAAAGGCAGCTGTCTACTGCCTACCTATCTCCAAAAGGCACGTACCTTCCCAGGTAGTATTTTACCAGAAAATAGCTTAACTGAAAACGGTATCCCATTTGAGACCTGATTCAAAGGCAGCATCATTTGTGGATTGAGACAGACCCACCATCATCTACTCTCCATCTCCAGTTCCTGCTGACACGCCCATTTCAGCCTGTGGAGTGTCAGCAGCAGAAGGGCCAGTGTCTCTCCGCTCTCTCAGCATGGCTGTGTATGGCTCCTGTGACTAAAGTGTGTGGTTAACAAGCAGTACCATCACTGCAGCTCTGTCTCTGCTAACCCCCAGTAGCAGTACACAAAGGCCAGGGACACACGCAGGGCTAGCTAGCGCCTGGGCCTCCCGCCGCGATGAAACGGGACAACTACCGCCACATGGTGCCATCCGAGACCAGAATCGCAGAAATCTGGACTGACCCAAGGAGAGATGCAGGAGGAGAGGAGAGAGGGAGGGATGTGGAGAGGAGGGATGGAGGAGGCATTGGGAAAAGGGGTGGTGATAACAGTCCATACAGAGACGCTCTTCATCAGCCAGTGACAGGCCAGGGACCCAAATGAGTCCCACTGTCCACTAACACTGCTCTAATTAATGATCACTGTCAGCAGGGCTAGGGAGAGGAACATACACTGCTGTACAGTAGACTATACCTAACCCAGTCTGTCAGCACAGGGCTGGAGAGAGGAACCTACACCTAGCCCAGTCCCCGTACAGATCTGGGACCAAAATAGACAACACAGTCTATCACACCCAATAAGAAGTCTCCACCAGGGAAGATGGATACAGTGAGATAAGAACTTCTACACTAGCTTTCATAAAGAGGGGGAGAAGTGTTCAGTTCAAACTGTCCAGTTGAATTCTATCAAGTAGCCTATAGGCTACTATAGAAATGGTAAGGTCACAACGCACACGGCATTTCCTGGACATTGTAAAACTGGGTAGAGAGCGCTCACTCTGATACTCTCAAAAATGGTGTAGGACTGAAGAAATAGCCTATAGAGATTGAAAAAACTAGCTTTAGTAAGGCCTGGACATTTGATAGGATTTTTGTAGCGATTTTGTTTTTGGTCACAGTGGGGGGCCCCTGTGGATTGCAGCCAACACAAGGTTCACAGCGGGACACGCTGGACAAAGAGGCGCAGCTACAAACCCTGCTGCTGAGCCCTCTGGGAGATTGATGGACTTCAAAAACAACTTTGAACACAGTCCCATGTATTCTTCATTTCACATCCACTTAGGAAGCACCTCACTCTCTTCCCTCTCACTCCTCTTCCCATCCCTCCGTCTACTCTTCCTCTCTTTTCTCATCTCCTCCTCCCCTTTCTTCTCTCCTCTCCCCTTCTCATCAACTCTGTCTCTTCTCCAGCACACCCCTCCTGGTGCACTAGCCTTTTCATGTTCGGGCCATGCTCAGACTGGTGCTAAAATACTAATAAATTGGTCTCAGGGAGTCACTTGGGACTGTACTCTGTGAGGGCTTTTGATAAATCGTGGCATCAAGATGAATGGGGGCATTCTGGGGCTGGGTAGTTCAGGGAGTGGTGTAAGGTGGTCACGGGTGGGGCTGGAGCAGTCAAGGACCTTGAAGATGGGGCTGAATGTTCCGCTCTCAGGGTTGGAGGTCTTTGTGACATAGGGATTGCCAAAGTGGGGTGCATTCTGAGGGAGAGGGGGGCATGAGATGACAAATCTGTCTGTATATTTGTGAGTCCTGTCCATATTATGTTGCAGTACATTGCAGGATGTGGAGCTCTTTGTTTGTGATGATTGACAGATCAAACTTAAACACTAGAGAAAGGGCTGGAGCGAAACACTGATGGAGGTAACCCTCTGAGAGAATCAGCAACCTTATCTCAAAATGGAGCATAGTCTCAAATCAAATGTTATTTGTCACGTGCCTCGTAAACAACAGGTTTGGAATAACAGTTAAATGCTTACTTAGGAGTCCTTCCCAATACTGCAGTCTATTGAATACATCATTTAAACATTCACAGTATAGATTGGAAAAAGTATGTGAAACCCTAAGCTGACTCCAAAAGTTAATTGGAGTCAGGAGCCAGCTAACCCAGGGTCCAATCAATGAGACGAGATTGGAGACGTTGGTTAGAGCTGCCTTGCCCTATAAAAAAAAACACTCGCAAAATTTGAGTTTGCTATTCACAAGAAGCGTTGCCTGATGTGAACCATGCCTGGAACAAAAGAGATCTCAGAAGATTAAGAATTGTTGACTTGCAGAAAGCTGAAAAGGGTTACTAAAGTATCTCTAAAAGCCTTGATGTTCATCAGTCCACGGTAAAACAAATTGTCTAGAAATTGAGGAAGTTCAGCACTGTTGCTACTCTCCCCAGGAGTGGCTGTCCTGCAAAGATGACTGCAAGAGCACAGTGCAAAATGCTCAATGAGGTTAAGAATAATCCTAGAGTGTCAGCTAAAGACTTACAGAAATCTCTGGAACATGCTAACATCTCTGTTGATAAGTCTATGATACGTAAAACAAGAATGGTGTTCATCGGAGGACACCACAGAATAATCCACTGTTGTCCAAAAACAACCTTGCTGCACTTCTGAAGTTTGCAAAAGTGAACCTGGATGTTCCACAGGGCTACTGGCAAAAATATTCTGTGGACAGATGAAAGTACAGTTGAGTTGTTTGGAAGAAACACACAACACTATGTGTGGAGAAAAAAAATAGCACAGCACACCAACATCAAAACATCATCCTAACTGTAAAGTATGGTGGAGGGAGTATGGTTTGGGACTGCTTTGCTACCTCAGGGCCTGGACAGCTTGCCATCATCGACAGAAAAATGAATTCCCAAGTTTATCAAGACATTTTGCAGGAGAATGTTAGGTTATCTGTGCACCAATTGACGCTCAAAAGAAGTTGGGTGATGCAACAGGACAATAACCCAAAACACAGAAGTAAATCAACAACAGACTGGCTTCAACAGAAGAAAATATGCCTTCTGGAGTGGCCCAGTCAGAGTCCTGACCTCAACCTGATTGAGATGCTGTGGCATGACCTCAAGAGAGCAGTTCACACCAGAAATTCCAAGAATATTGCTGAACTGAAACAGTTTTGTACAGTGGAATGGTCCAAAATTCCTCCTGCAAACCGTAGTCTCGCTTTTTTATGGCGGTTTTGGAGCGGTGAAATCTGATCGGTGGAATCTTGCTGAGCGGCCTTTCAGGTTATGTTGATATAGGACTCGTTTTACAGTGGATATTGATACTTTTGTACCCGTTTCCTCCAGCATCTTCAGAAGGTCCTTTACAGTTTTTCCACGTTTCGCACAAAAGTACATTCAACTCTAGGAGACAGAAGGTGTCTCCTTCCTGAGCAGCATGGCGGCTGCCTGGTCCCATGGTGTTCATACTTGCATACTATTGTTTGTACAGATGAACGTGGTACCTTCAGGTGTTTGGAATGGCTCCCAAGGATGAACCAGACATGTGGAGGTCTACACTTTTTTCTGAGGTCTTGGCTGATTTCTTTTGATTTTCCCATGATGTCAAGCATAGAGGCACTGAGTTTGAAGGTAGGCCTTGAAATACATCCACAGGTACACCTCCATTCGACTCAAATTATATAAATTAGCCTATCAGAAGCTTCTAAAGCCATGACATCATTTTATGGAATTTTCCAAACTGTTTAAAGGCACAGTCAACTTAGTGTATGTAAACTTCTGACCCACTGGAATTGTGATACAGTGAGTTATAAATTAAATAATATGTCTGTAAACAATTGTTGAAAAATGTCTTGTGTCATGCACAAAGTAGATGTCCTAACTGACATGCCAAAACTATAGTTCGTTAACAAGAAATTTGTGGAGTGGTTGAAAAACAAGTTTGAATGACTCCAACATAAGTGTATGTAAACTTCCAACTTCGACTGCACCTCTCTGCATCTTCATAACATCTTTGTCAATATGACTTAAACATGATAATAGACCATCCAGCTTCTTCAACTTGTTCAATGACACCCTTTATGTACAACTCCAGTTGATGTTTAAGTCTTAGAGAATGTTTTGAACCAAATACAATGCTTTTGGTTTTAGATGTATTTAAAAGAGCGACAGAGACGAGTGGAGCGCTTCCGAGAGAGAGGGGGGGTAGTGGTGGGCAGACTGGGGGAGTGAGAAAAACCTCAGCCTCTGAACTATGTCGAGAGAGGAGGAGAGGCTGTGGAAAAGAGGAGAGAGAGATGAGACAGACTTTACGCCTGGTGATGTCAGCTGTTTGAAGGAAGGGAAGGATAGGAAGAACAGAACAGTTGCTCCACAGCCCTGTATTTATGCCAACCATGTCAGGACCACCTCGAGCCCTTTCTCAGAGTCTTTTGTTTCCACAGAGGAAGTGATTAAAAAGAGAAGACTTTAGACTTGTGAAAAATATGAGGATATATACACGATGGAGGAAAGAAGCCACACTTAACTGAAAACCAACCTCTCCTCTGACAGTTGTGCTTTTGTCAATTTAAACTCCCCATTCCATACAAAACCAATAGCCTTTCTCTGAGTAGAAAACACTATTCCAACTCTGACTGTTCGAAATGGCACCCTAATCCCTATGGGCCCTGGTTAAAGGTAATGTACTATACAGGAAATAGTGTCCCATTTAGAACAGAGCCTCTGTTTTTCTGCCCATCCCCCTACCCTCCCTCCAGGGGGCCCAAAGCACTGAGTGCTTCTGACCTTGGGAACAGATAACATCCCAGGGTTTTAACAAACAAGCTGAGATCATTACGCCAATTAGGCCTAGCCAAACTTACATCAGGACTTGGCTGTGGCTGTACACAGGGGATAGCCTATAGGTTCCATTGCTAATTGCGGGCTTGGGAAAAAGCAGATGGGTGTCGGTGTCACAAAGGGGGATTGGAAGCAGAGCTGGGAAGAATCATTCAACTCTGGTAGCTAACATTCCAACAGGTTGCTGTGGGTACGAATCGTGCTCAGATAGCGAGAAGGGTACAGTTATTTATCTTGTAACTCCAGCTCATAGTATTAGCCAATGAGATGGAGAGGCGAGGCATGGAACCAAATAGCAGTCCTATAAAGAGAATGGTGAACAAATTCATTACGTAATCTGAAAGTATTGTGAGTGGGGATGAACAGAAGTACAGAATGCTGAGCAGTCAGAGGCTACCATTGCCAATCTATTGTGGACTCCAGAGCAGAGGAACAGAGGGGGCAAGGGGGGGGGGGGAGACAGAGGTGGGATGAGAAGGAAAGAGAGAGGGGGAGAGAGCGAGAGAATGATTTGAATTCAATCACTGTTTGAACACATCTCTTTCAATTTAAACTTTCCCTACATGTTTGCCCATTGAAGAAGTAGTCAGTCAGAAAGTTATTTTTTCCCCTGAATGTCAAAACATTCCAGAGAAAAAGGTGCTTAAAGTTGACCCATTTTGCATACCCCACCATACCATGAGACATCCATGTTTTCATCAATTGAAAAGATAAAATGGTTGTGTTATAATTTAAAACCTTACAAAACAGGGTTGTCAAACTATTTCATCATGTCTTTCTTTTTTAACATCAATTATCTAAAAATGTGTAAACTCCGATTTTTTTCATATTCTGATACGTTGTAGATTAGATCCTATTTCACATCTGAGGTTTTTGTGTTGTGCACACCATCGGTTAAGTCAGAACATGCTCTTGAATACAGGGTGGGTGTCATTTCAACCATATAAATAGATTTCATAGAATGGACCTATCCCTTCAGATCACTGCAATTTAGCTGGTACACCATTAAAATTGGAATTTAATAGATTTTTAAAAATTAGAATTACTACCAAAGGTGGCTGCCGGTCCACCCACCATCGAATGACAGCTTAAATGTTTTTCTATTACCTATGTTTCTATGATTTCTTATGGAGAATTGACAGCATAATTTAAAACAACAAGTCAACATTCTATGATGTGTGGAAATCCAACCATCTTTGTGGTACGATTCGAAAGTTGAAATTTCAATTTTATTCCTATTTTCGTACATTTATGAGCTAAAACATGACACCCACAATGTATTCAAGGGCATGATGTGTCTCAACCGATAGCAGGCACAACACAAAAACCATTAAATGATGTAGAATAGAGTCTAAGCTACAACAAATGTGAATATGAAGACAAATGTATGCATTTTTAGATCATTTATGATTAAGGTAAAAAATTAAATACACTTTTTTTCAAGACATTTTGAAATAGTTTGACAATCCTATTTGTAAGCTTAAAAAATATATCTCAAATGTTTATTTTTTTCCCCAGTGATGTCTAATGGTATGGTGGGGTATGTAAAATAGGTCAACTTTGAGCACTTTTATCTCTTCAATGGTTTGGCATTCAGGTCCAAAAGTCACTTTCTGACCACTTCTACAATGGGGGAAAATGTATGGAAGGTTTCGTTCAAATCAAAAGGGGTGCTGTCAGAAAGTGATAGAAATCAAATGGATTTGCCCATAGGGGTAACGGACATTCAGTCTTCACACAGGGACCAGCAGGAGGCTGGAGAAAACAGTGTCACAGAGACACCCAGCAGGTTAGTGGATGGTGTTGACACTGCAGCGGGGTGGTGAAGAGAAAGAATGCAGAGGAGGCAGCAGAGTGGATGGAAGAGTAACAAGCGGGACTACAATGGGCTACCTTCATTCACATGACCAGAGAGGGGGAACCATGTTTAGAGGCTAGCCCCTTGGCCTGAAGTCCTGAGAGCACAGGTCTAGGGATCAGGCGTAGGGGGATACAAAGTATACATCCCCCAAAACCATATAGGGGACAGAAGCTGTGTTAACATAGTCATGGATGACAAAAACACACATCACCACCACCACACCCCTTTCCAGATATTCTCCGGTATTATTTAGCTTCATATGAGACTGACATATCACTAAACTCAATGGCTGAGCTCATATGAGGCATTTAAAAGGGTAAACAAGCTCAAAATGTGGACCTATAGATGTGCAAAGGAAAAATTACTTCAAATGACCAACACCTTCAACAGTACAACACCATATACTGACTTTTGGTTCAAGGTAGTAGGTCTATAGACCATATTACTGGCTTCAGGTTACATGTTTGGGTATAGAATGGATACCCTGGGAAACAACATCCATATTTTCTAACACACGATAAGCCCATTTATATACAAACAAGACTAATCCAATACTGATGTGGTAATTCCTCCTGAAGGTAATGTGTATGCTATCATATTCCACCCCACCGCTTCCAAAAAGCACTGGGTTCTTTCTGATACCATTATCTCCATCTAGTGGATAATGGAGTAAATTACTAATCCAATCTGGAAACACCAGGGGAGAATGACTGCCCCCTCTCATTGAAGACACAGAAGTCAAATCAAATCTTCTTTCTCACATGTTTCGTAAACAACAGGTATAGACTTACTTACGGGCCTTACGAACAATGCAAAAACGGGCCTTACGAACAATGCAAAAAAAAATATATAGAAATCGATTTTTTAAATTTTTATAACATGAGGAGTAATGGAAAAATAATAACACAAAGAATAATTGAAAAATAATAACCCAAGGAATAAATACACAATGAGTAACAATATATTGGCTATATACACGGAGTACCAGTACCAGTCGATGTGCAGGGGTACGAGGTAATTAACAGCATCCAGTCTTCTGGGAAGGGTTTCTACTAGATGTTGGAACATTGTTGAGAGGATTTTCTTTCATTCAACCACAAGAACATTAGTGAGGTCAGGCACTGATGTTGGTCAATTAGGCATGGCTCCAATTCATCCCAAAGGTGTTCGATGGAGTTGAGGTCAGGGCTCTGTGCATGCCAGTCAAGTTCTTCCACACTGATCTCAACAAACCATTTCTGTATGGACCACGCTTTATGCATGAGGGCATTGTCATGCCGAAACAGGGAAGGGCCATCCCCAAACTGTTGCCACAAAGTTGAAAGCACAGAATCGCCGAATGTAATGCAATTGTATACAGTAGTGTTAAGATTTCAGTGGAGCGTGATCTACAGTTTTTTCACCTTTAGTTTCTGGTAGAAATTAGGTAAAATGGATTTCAGTTTTCCTGTATTCCTGTATTAAAGTTACCGGTGCACCGCCTCTGGGTGAGAATTTTCTTCAAGTCAAATTTATATAGCCCTTTATATACATCAGTTGATGCCTCAAAGTGCTGTACAGAAACCCAGCCTAAACCCCCAAACAGCAAACAATGCAGGTGTAGAAGCACGGTGGCTAGAAAAAACTCCCCAAAGGCCCATTTTCTTGTTTGCTTAAGGCCCTATACAGCTTGTTGAATGTGGTCTTAGTGCCAGCGACTGAATCTAGTTGATGATTCCTGCTTTAAGAGCTTTCATTTCCAAACCCATGCACTGTGATAATTGCAAATTATTTGGTAATGTGTCAAGTGTATGTAGAGGGCAGGAGTATCATATGCAAGCTAAGACTAAATACTGCAATTGTGGTGGTGAACATGCACCCAAATTCTTTAAATGCCCTGTTAGGGTGAAGGAGACAGAGGTGGGAAGAATAATGTCTACTATCCGAAAGCCGTGAGGAGAGTGGAAGAAAGGAGTGACGTTGAATAAATAATGGTAGTAGGAGTAGAGACACCAGTGAATATTTCTTGTCAACAGAAGGATCCTGACATGTTGCATGTTAAGAAGGTGAACTTTGTAGCGTTAGTTGCATTGGTTATCAACTGCACAGCGCAAACAGAGAGGAAATCTGAGAAAACAGGCATAGTTGTGAGTGCGGCTGAAAGTTTTTTTTTACAACAGAGGTATTACAAGGAATCGATTAATGCTACGTCCTTACAGGCCCCTGAGTCTGACTGAAGAAGTGGGATGGTTTTTGATTGATTTCATCAAATATCCCAAACAGTAGGTTGCGGCAATTCACCAATAGATTGTAGTCTGTCAATCTGAATGCTTTAAATGTTCACCCCCTGCGATCCATCTGGGTTTCCCCTATCCATCTGTGGTGGTAGTGAATAAAATCATGTTGAAAAGACATTGCTGCTGATAGGCCAAACAATGCAGTAATTGTTACTTTGGGGCTAGGCTAAATCTGGTCTGATTAATCAGGCTGTAATACATCATTAATACAGCCTGACACATTTGAGTGAAAAATTGTGAAGGCCTAAATGTTCCTTGCAAGGTAGAAGGTTTAATAAAATTACATTTAAACTTACTCTACCGGTTGTCTGTGCAGTTTGTCCTTCAGCACTCAATTATTTTTTACAAATATCCCACAGGAAATTATTGTTTACCCTAATTTTTTGAAAGCTGGTAGGTATGGCTCTGTCCTCTTGATTTTCTGTTGTGCGTTTTACTGCAACGTAAACACTTGCACAATAAACAATAACCAAGTGTAACCAAACCGCAGACTGAACATTGCTTACATTCAGCTGGCAGTGGCAAACCTACCAGCTCTCTAAAAAGTTGGGTAAACAATAATTTCCTGTGGATATTTTGGCTCAAATTTCAAGTGGGTGAAAGACAAACCGCACAACAATCGGTAGAGTAAGTTTAAATGTCATTTTATTCAACATTCTGGCATAAAAATAACATATACACAATGTTGAACTCAAACATGTCAGGTTGTATAGTATGCCAATGAATTGTGTATTATAGCCTGACTAATCAGACAAGACTAAATCCTTGAGTCAGAGCTAGGTAAGCTCACAGAAACTGTAGCCTTCTAGTATTAGGTCCTACCTCCAATACGAGGTTCAAACTCAACCATGCTGCATGACCAACTGAGACTCGTGAAACTTCATTTATTTTAGATTACAGGGGCCACCTGGGGCTCACTGCAGCCACGTATACAATAATGTAGGCTATTACTCACCGTTGTAAGTCACTTTGGATAAAATGGCATCCCTAACATCTTCAACATCCCTGAATACAGTAATTACAGACCTTGGCCAATTAGCAGTACATGCCAGCCTTTATGATGTCAGCTAGAGAGCAATGGGCAGACATAGGCCTGCTAATAGCCTGTTACTTCATATGACAAATATACCAATTTGTAGAAAATTGATTTATGTATGAGTATACTGTCATAACTAAATACGGGCTGATAAGTAGGCCTAAAATCTGATTTCTAGTAATGATGCATGTGTGCATAGGAAGTTGGCTAGCACTGCGCAGGCAGGGGGTTGTGTTCTATTGCTAGCTAGTTTACCTTTTTAGGATCATCGTAGAACACTCCAATACTAGACAGATTGCGTCCAATGCTGCAACTCTCAGTAAAAAGTTGTCCACACTCTTTATATGGTCCCTGTTTGAACTTGTAGGCGATTGTGATGTTCTTGATTGGAGGAGAACCAGTCCGGATGTGTATTTCTGACAACAGCCCCGAGTACAGAACGTACCCTACTATTGTCACAAGACTCAACAAGAAGACGAAAATCAAACACAACATTAACCATTCTGCCATGATGTAGAGTCCTAGAATGTAGCTTTGGTTGTTGAAACCTTTTCTGCCTTTGCGATTTGCTAAAACACACTCGGGAATTGATTTATGTTGGTAGCTAATTAGCTGGCTTAAAAGCCAACTAAAGCCACAACTACTTTCACAGTTAAAACGTCCGTTAACTTGATAACAACTCTCACATAACGGCATGAACAACTGGTCCGTTCAATACAGATTAATTTCCCTAAACAAGGACCAGTTGAAAACAACTTCCTGGGATGCACCATCTGTGGAAACGAAAGTGAGGTATTGTTTAATTCCATGACCATTGCTATTCAATATATCTGTAATATAAATTGTAGCTACCGACTTTTATAAACCAAATACATCTACCAATGTCATTTCAAATTCAAAACATATCTCAACGACTAAAATATCGTGTTGTAGAAAATCGTTTAATCTAGTAAACACCCCTTTTATCTTTTTTTTTTATCTTGTTCCAATCAATTATACGCTTTGCTGCGTGAGACGCCACCAGAGGTCAACAAATCCTCATAGAAGTTGTTACTGGGCAATTCCATGATAACGGAATGAAAAACGAAAAACATTGCTTGCAAAGTTAAATAAGCCTTATAAATATATGCACAAGGACTGCTTTTAACAACTTCCAGAGAACATTTTACAAAAACACATTTACTCGAAGAACAGATGTGTAGATGTAAAGTTTGGTGTCAGAATAACTAAAATCTCCCTCAGTTTTTATGTGAACCACTTTTTCCAAAACGTGTCTGTAGAAAGAATGGGGTGTCAGCTATGATGAAAAAATCTCTTGGTTATTGAACTACAGTAAGTGAAATGGATTAACACCCAGTAATAGAATGATGGCAACATAATGACATCATGGGTCCCTGATCTATAGTACAGAAATGCATCATTCTGAATGTTATTCTCTTCATGGTGAAGTATCCTGAGTAAGTAAAAATATGTTATATCCTCCTTTGAATGTTTGAGTATTATTCTACACACTGGCTATTATTCTAATGAGCTTTGCCTCCAAACAATATCAAACGTGTTTTTTCCAGACCGGACCAAATATGTACCAATAATAGACCTACATGTTTCACAAGTTTGGACATCACAGCACAGTAGAGTAGAGTTCAGTACAGTTTAGTTCAATACAGTCAATTATACTGTACTCTACTATAGTATGCTCTACTGTACTGTACTAAACTCTACTCTACTTTACAGTACTGTACTGTGCAGTGCCTGCAGAACGTATTCAGACCACTTTACTTTTCCCACATTTTGTTACATTATAGCCTTATTCTAAGATTGATCAAATATTATTTTTTTCTCAGCAATCTACACACAGTACCCTATAATGACAAAGCGAAACCATAAAAAAAAAGTTTTGCACACTTATCAAAAATAAAAAACAGAAATAACTTATTTACATTAGTATTCAGACCCTTTGCTATGAGACTCGAAATTTAACTTAGGTGCACTCTGTTTCCATTGATGATCCATGAGAAAATTCTACATCTTGATTGGAGTCCACCTGTGGTAAATGTAATTGATTGGACATGATTTGGAAAGGCACACACCTGTCTATATACAGTTGAAGTTGAAATTTGCATACACCTTAGCCAAATACATTTAAACTCAGTTTTTCACAATTCCTGAAAAATTCCTAAAAATTCCCTGTCTTAGGTCAGTTAGGATCACCACTTTATTTTAAGAATGTGAAATGTCAGAATAATAGTAGAGAGAATTATTTATTTCAGCTTTCATTTCTTTCATCACATTCCCAGTGGATCAGAAGTTTGCATATGCTGAGTTAGTATTTGGTAGCATTGTCTTTAAATTGTTTAATTAACTTGGGTCAAACGTTTCAGGTAGCCTTCCACAAGCTTCCCACAATACATTGAGGGAATTGTGGCCCATTCCTCCTGACAGTCAGGTTTGTAGGCCTCCTTGCTCGCACACACTTTTTCAGTTCTGCCCACATATTTTCTGTAGAATTGAAGTCAGGGCTTTGTGATGGCCACTCCAATACCTTGACTTTGTTGTACTTAGGCCATTTTGCCACAACTTTCAGAGTATGCTTGGGGTCATTGTCAATTTGGAAGACCCATTTGCGACCAAGCTTTAACTTCCTGACTGATGTCTTGAGATGTTGCTTCAATATATCCACGTAATTTTCCTGCCTCATGATGCTCCTAACTTTTTATTCCACCATTGGGCCATTACCCAATAAACCCCACCAAAATCCACAGACAAACAAACAAGGAAACATACAACGCACTATTTATAAACAACTCAACTCATTCACTTTTTTTATTTTTTAAATAGTATTTAGTAATGGTCGCCCACCATGGCCTTTTTTTGCCTTTACCTCCCTTATCTCACCTCATTTGCTCACATCGTATATAGACTTGTTTATACTGTATTATTGACTGTATGTTTGTTTTATTCCATGTGTAACTCTGTGCCGTTGTATGTGTCGAACTGCTTTGCTTTATCTTGGCCAGGTCGCAATTGTAAATGAGAACTTGTTCTCAACTTGCCTAACTGATTAAATAAAGATGAAATTAAACAATTACAACCCAAAATAAAAATAGATGATTAACGCTGAACCACCTCTTCAAAACTAAAATAACTAGTATTGGGTAATTGTCGCTGAATTGCCTCTACAAAATAAAAATAGATGATTTTTATCAATGAACCACCTCTTCCAAAATAAAATAAATAGTATTCAGTAATGGTCACTCGCATTACAACCCATAGAAGAGATTAGTACTATAACCACCTATCCAAAACCAAAATAACTAGGATTTAGTAATGGTCGCCTGCATTACTACCCAAAATTAAAATCATCAATCATTAATTTCCTTCATCCTATATTGACATCATGCATTTACACAATAGCCCGTTAAGTAATTTCTCCAAACTAAAATCTGACTATGTCATCTTCAAATGGTACTGTATGTCTATATTTTATAGTAAGTGAGCTGCCACTTACTTGTTAGAGGGAAACCACTCCAGTGAATGCCAATTAATTACAGACTTAAACAGGTGTCTGCATACCTTGTTTAATTTGGAGCTCTGGCACCATGGTGTGAAATCTCCTCCAACCGGGGTGGACACTCACTCCTGGCAAGCCCGCCAAATGTTGGGGTTCGTTCCTTGTTAATCATTGGCTCATTGGTGAAATTAGCATTTCTCAGACAGTTTCTTTATAAGAGGCAGAGATTAGAAAAGACTGGAACAATATTAAACCTTTATAATGAATATGTATATTGTTAATCTGTAGTCTAGGACCCTACAAATGTAAGGAGGGAGGGGTATTATAACCCCTCCCCTTCTATTAATACAACATAAGCATAATCAATTATTATAATACATCAAACATTTGGTACAGCCCTTATCATGACCCCAAGGTGAACCTGACAGTGCCTTTTGCCAAACTCCAAGCGGGCTGTCAAATCAAATCAAATTGTATTGGTCACATACACGTGTTTAGCAGATGTTATTGTTGGTGTAGCAAAATGCTTGTTCTTCTATTTCCGACAGTGCTGTAATATCTAACAAGTAATATCTAACAGTTTCACCAAATATACCCAAAATACACATACATCAAGTAAGGAATGGATTAAGAATATATATATGTATACGCACCTGTACTGACCTCGCCTTCTGTATGATAGAATCAAATCAAATCAAATTGTATTTGTCACACACATGGTTAGCAGATGTTAATGCGAGTGTAGCGAAATGCTTGTGCTTCTAGTTCTGACAATGCAGTAGTAACCAACGAGTAATCTAACAATTCAACAACTGCTACCTTATACACACAAGTGTAAGGGGATAAAGAATATGTACATAAAGATATATGAATGAGTGATGGTACAGAACGACATAGGCAAGATGCAGTAGATGGTATTGAGTACAGTATATACATATAAGATGAGTAATGTAGGGTATGTAAACATAACAGTGGCATAATTTAAAGTGGCTAGTGATACATGTATTACATAAAGATGGCAAGATGCAGTAGATGGTATAGAGTACAGTATATACAAATGAGATTAGTAATATAGGGTATGTAAACATTATATTAAGTGGCATTGTTTAAAGTGGCTAGTGATACATTTTTTACATCCATTTCCATTATTAAAGTGGCTGGAGTTGAGTCAGTATGTTGGCAGCAGTCACTCAATGTTAGTGTTGGCAGCAGCCACTCAATGTTAGTGGTGGCTGTTTAACTGTGAGATATTCTAGGTCAGGTGAACAGAAGGACTTGAGTTCCTGTATGTTATCACAGTTAAACATAAATCGTTAATCATAAAACATATACCTCCACCCTTCTGCTTCCCGGAGAGATATATGTTCCTGTTGGCATGATGTACTGAGAACCCAACTTGCTTTACAGACTCAGACAGTATATGTCGAGAGAGCCATGTTTCCATGAAGCAGAGTATGTTACAATCCCTGGTTTCCCTCTGAAAAGCAACTCTCGCCTTGAGCTCCTACATGTTATTATCCAGAGATTGGACATTAGCGAGGAAAATACTCATCCACAACATTGATAAGTATAATAATTATTGTATCTCTCAAATATGAACATTGACAAGTGTGAAATGCATGCACCAAGACAGAAGTTAATTTGTGTGTCGACCCACATTGTTAACTTATCTTATAATGGCGCAGGGAGGAGTGATGAATATGTGTGTGCGTTAAAGAACCAAATGCTGCCCGCGGCCAGTGACGGACTTCTACGTCACAAAGACGATACCAGAGGGAGGTAGAAGAAGAACTGGGAGATTTAGGGAGAGATAGAACGGGAGAGACATTTTCCATGATGCCCTTGGTGTATCGTATGAGTCCAGGGGGACAGGTGACTCAGGAATATAAGGTTTGGAGTTTTAGAGACCTGGAAACAGCAGTAAAAAGCATGCCCAGGATCTCAAAAGGAGCGGATGGGTGGATATAGACTTTGAGCATTTACATGGGTATAACGAAAGACTATGCCTGGGGGACCTCAAGGCGCTGCTGGCGAAGATGATGACACCAGGGCAATTGGAGACACTGTTGTTGAGAGCCCGCATCAATGATGCTAACCTGAAACAGTATTGCGTGATGTCCGAGCACTCCTGTGGAGGACTTCAAGATATGAATACCCCACTGTAAGAGAGATGACCAGACTAAGCCATGTGGCCCTCGACGAAAACACAGATTTCGCAGAATGGCTTGAAAAGTTTAAAGCAATATGGAATGAGGAACTCAAAGTAAGATATGACCAGAATGACACTGGAAAATGCATGTTCTATGATTATACAACTAAGAATTTCCCTGGACCCAGCAGAAAAAAAGGTTGAAGATGAAATAGGATGGGACAGAAAGAGTGGGGGAGAGAAAGAAGAGTATCTCAGACATTGGTTCATGAACTGGAAGAAACAAAAGTATGATGAGAAATCGAGGAAAGGAGGACTAGACACTGTACTGAAGAAGGCCCAGCTTGCACAGATCGAGAAAGGAAGTGGTGGGTTTGCTCACAATGTGATAGCTGCTCAAGTTGTTTCCACAGGCACACCACAACCACAACCTGTAGCCCCCCCACAGTCACACCTGGTACATGTGAACCTGGTGCCTGCAGGATATGTGCCTATTCCCATGCAGCCTTATGGTGAGCCACAACCATGGACTGGAAGAGGATATGGGCCCACCAGAGCCCCTTGTGACTGGAAAAACACTCAATGCTGGACATGTGGCCAGTTGGGGCATATGAGTTTGCAGTGCAGGGGACATGGAAGAGGAAGTGGTTACAGCAGAGGCAGAGGAAACTTTGGGCCTGGCAGAGGAAGAGGAAATTTTGCTAATGCACATTCTGGAGAGTACTACCCACCATGGCAACAATATGCTCCTCAGCCACAGTACCACTCGCCAGGAGCTGAAAATGCTCCCCAGGGGCCACCTATGCCTCATGTACAAGGAGGACAAGTTAATGACAAAGGACAGCCATGGCCAATGGGAAATCTGAATTCCCTCAGAATCAAACATGAAGGTGCCCGACTCCCCTGCTCCAGTGTTCCCAGTATGAATTCAATTATGAAAATGAAGAGTTAATGGTTACTCTTAATGTTAATAGACATGACCTACCATTTCTAATAGTCACTGGAGTTCACTGTTTCTGTTTAGGAAAACCTGGACAAGTTGTTTGGGCTTCTCTGAGCAAATCATCAGTAACAATAACATTGGGACAGCCCAGGAATGTGTACTGGACAAAAACTTGTTTGAAGAACCTCTGCTTGTCTCTGACATGGTGCTGTTCATTGATGGTTCTGCCTATATAGATCAAAGCACAGGAAAGAAACATGTAGGACTTGCTGTAGTAGATGTGGAAGGTGATATTGAGATACCAGAGCATTTATCAGCGCAACAGGCAGATTTATTAGCTCGGAACACAGCTTGTGAATTGGGGGAAGGGAAGGCCCTTACTGTCTACTCAGACTCAACATATGCTATTGGGGTTTGTTTGTCATGGTGTGGGATTTGGAGAGTAAGATCATTTACTAATACCACATGCACACCTATTAAAAGCAGACCTTATGTTGGACCGTTGATTGAAGCTATGTGAAACCTAACACATTGGCTATCGTTAAGTTTGAGGCACACACGGGTTGGTGTGATTATGCTAGAATTGGTAACAGCATAGCTGATGAGGTGGCCAAATTGGCTGTTTCCTGTTGTCACACACATGTTCAGTTAATTTATCATTGTGCGACATGTTTGTTATATAACATAGACAAGGGAGCTCCACTGCAACCAGGGAAAAAGGACCTTTTTGTCCACCTTGCTATGGATTTCATAGACATGGTAGAGCGAAAAGAAAGGAAGAGATACTGCCTGGTGATAATTGACAGGTTTACCAGGTGGGTGAAACAATCCCACCACCAACTACGTTGCTTGAACAGTTGCAAAATTGCTAGTTAGGGAAATTATACTCAGGTTCGGAGTGCGTGAGTTTTGTCTGCAGACAATGGGACCCATCTCATAGGACATGTGGTTACCCAAATGGCCAAAATGATGGGTGTTGACCAGAAGTTTGTGTCCATCTATCAACCGCGGAGTAACGGGAGTTACTGAGAGGGCTAATCAGACCCTGAGAGGCTCCCTTACCAAACTATGCCATACCTCTTGTCCTCATGAAAATCTACAGCAGCCTTAACAAAGGTATTGGGTGTACACCTTATGAAATGTTAACAAGACAACCAATGATCACCCCAGGGGTGAGACCTACGACTGACCGACAGATAGACATAACTGAGATATAATGTGACCATCTTGAGTGCATGAAGGAACTAACTTCTGTTGTACGTTTTCTCCACTCTCACACTAGGAAAGCAGCAGAACCAATCCTGATGAGCTACCCATAAATGTTGGAGACTGGGTGAAACTCAGGGTCCACAAGCGAAAATGGAACCAACCACGATGGATGGGTCCGTTCCAGGTAACCATGGTAACGCCAACAGTCCTGCGGGTAGCGGAGTGGTCCGGCTGGCATCATCTCTCCCACTGCAAGCATCTCCCAGAGTGGAAGCCATGGACGAGCGACTGGAGGGAGGGAGAGCAGGGCCCCGAGAAAATCTAAAGGAGGAAGAAGGTCCGAGAAGAAGGACAGAAGCAGAGGGCCGAGACCAAAGGCCAGAAGAACCAACAGAGGGTTCAGCCACAGAACCTGAAGAGTCATCAGATGTCGACGACACCATCATACACACACACTATGGTTGTGAAACAAGAAAATCGCAACCATGGAAACACACATGCAGGGTAATTATTGCTTTCCAAATCCTACTCGTTCCATTTGTGGACGGGGATGCGGATACGGAGAATAATAAGTGGGTGAAAGCAGTGACAGACATAGGATTACAGGGGAAGGAGAACACATCTGGCACATGGGTAATGATTTTCCACAAACCCACCTCCACAGACTTTCTGTGGGGAACCCAGGCAGTACCAAATGGAAAGAATCATTTTGGAGGTGGATTACTCCATCTTATGCGAAGGAACAATACCAGAGTTCGACAAAGAAACAGCAATTATACTATTCTGATGTTGGTGATGAGGGAGAAGGAAGCAACATGGGAATGTGGATTACCCAATAAGTAATAGTTCAGATGCAGCTAAAGAATTTGAGGGTTGGCCCATTGAGACTAAATGGCCAAGGTGGAAGAAGGTTCCTAGCGGACAACCAGGTAACAATTCCCAGCTGATTAAATGCAAAGGACCTCCAAAAGTACAATGGGGAGAGTAACTGACTGGTAGTGTAAAGCCCCTAAATGATAAAGGAGATGTTGTGTTGACAGGATTAAAAACCACAATAACTCCCTCTGTTTGTATCTGCAACTCAGGGAATGTGGATGTAGGAAACACCACTAATTGCCTGTCTTACACAGGCATAAAAACAGATACCAGTTGTTTTGATGTACTGGATGGGCAACAATTAGGGTAACTAGGGTAAATATGTCAAACATAGGCAAAGGCATGGGGACACCTCCAGATCATCTCTGGATCTGTGGGGATAATGGCTACATGTTCCTCCCCATGGGATGGAAAGGATGTTGTTATCTGGGGAAAAATGAACTGACAGTAGCAACACTACTTGTTTCTGAGTTGCTGAAAAGTTCTTTGCAAATTAGTTTCAGATCGAATGGCAGAGCTGAAAGAGCAGTGGCTCAAAATAATGAAGCTTATGGACATGTGCTGTCTCAGCTAGAGATGGCAGCCGTAGTAATCTTTCCAGGTGCAGGACTTGCAAATGAATTACTTAAAAATCATACAATGTGATTTTCTGGATGTTTGTTTTAGATTCCGTCTCTCACAGTTGAAGTGTACCTATGATAAAAATTACAGACCTCTACATGCTTTGTAAGTTCGAAAACCTGCAAAATCGGCAGTGTATCAAATGCTTGTTCTCCCCACTGTATATATTGGTCAACTGAGAGAAGAGTATAGTGATAGGAGAAACTATGCTAAAGGGGATTTTAGTGTGCTAGACTTACAGTAACAGGTGACAGTTGTAAACCTTTCCAGGATATAGGAAGGCATGGGAGCACCTTTTGGATGAATGTAGGTATGCAGTGATAGGGGGGTATCTCCTTTTACCTCTTGGATGGGGGGGGGGGGGTTGTTATTTGGGGAGAATAGAAATGTTCATGTTAAGAATTCCGGTCACCGATCTTTTCAATGAGACAGGTAAAACCAACTTTGGGGAACTGCAGCTTGCCAAACAACTCATCCCAGACAATCAGGAAGCCTATGATCGTGTCCTACTCCCGGGTGAGATAATTTGTATGTTAATCATACCCTCCTGGGGTGTGGCTGTTCTAGGAAAGTGGGTAAACAATTGAACCTATTCTTTACAGGCCCATATGAACCCCGGGGATTTAGCCAACTCTCATTCGATCTCCGAAATCAGAAAGCCGTCGTCAGCCGCCACGAGTTGGCTTTAGATTATCTTTCGGCGAAGGAAGGAGGACACTGTAATGTACTAGGTATTATTGATCCTGAAAATTGTGTTATGCTCCTCCCCGACTCCTCTGAGAATATGACTGCAATAATTGATAAGATTGCTGATCTTAGTAAAACTCTCAATCTGAAAAATCTGTTTTTGGCACAATTGGTGACTGGTTTAATGCTAAATTTGGAAATGTGATGTGAAAAGTTATGTTGACTTTGTTTTCATTGTTTACTCCTATACATGTAGGAGGTTTGGTGATTTTGGTTACTGTTTACGTTTGTAAGAAAATGACTGTAACTGCTCTTGAACATGCTGGAGTGATGGTGTTGGTGGAAGCATACAAATTGTGCTGAAGGTGATACTGGTGCATTCCTGGTTTCTCTTAATCCCATTGTTTATTCAACTCGTGTGGTTCTTCCCAGGACTCCGGAGGAATGGGACTATAGACAGACTCACCCCACCCCCACCCCCACCCCCACCAGCATTCCAGGAACCTCAGAAGTTGTTTCTCCCTTTAGCAGGTCATCCCTGGGATCAAATGGATCTGGGGGATTTGCCTAATATATTTTATTTCAGAGGAGAATATTATGTTTGAAGCTGTGAGACGAATTAGTCCCAAAGGGGAAAATGTCAGGTTCACCTTGGGGATATGATAGGGGCTGTACCAAATGTTTGATGTATTATAATAATTGATTGTGCTTATGTTGTATTAATAGAAGGGGAGGGGCTAGATGACCCCTCCCTCCTTACATTTATAGAGTCCTAGACTACAGATTAACAATATATATATTAATTATAAAGGTTTAATATTGTTCCACAGTCTTTTCTAATCTCTGCCTCTTATAAAGAAACTGTCTGAGAAATGGGTGACTGAGACAGAACTCTGCATGGGAGTGTAAGAGTTAAGAGACTAGTCAGACATTCCACTATAAATCATTCCACTATAAATTGGGGAGTGGACATTTACTGCTATTTTAGATAACACTAAAACTCTATGTTTATATGGCTGTGTAGGCATGATTTTGGTCTCATGAGTAGAAGGTAATGAATGACATAGGCAGTGACATCACTAAGATGTATGACTTTAGGAATAATAAAATAACTTGGACCCTTTTCTATTTTGCGGAACTTACTCGGAAACATGCGTGCTATGAGGCTGTCTGCAATTGCATTAATAAAGGTTTTTGAATTATTTAATTAAAGATATTGTCTAAATGCTAATTTCACCAATGAGCAAATGATTGACAAAGAACAAGGAACGAACCCCAACAGCACCTAAAGACTCTAAGACCATGAGAAACAAGAAACCAAGATTGAACTCTTTGGCCTGAATGCCAAGCGTCACATCTGGAGGAAACCTGGCACCATCCCTACGGTGAAGCATTGTGGTGGCAGCATCATGCTGTGGGGATGTTTTTCAGTGGCAGGGACTGGGAGACTAGTCAAGATCGAGGCAAAGATGAATAGAGCAAAGTAAAGAGAGATCCTTGATGAAAACCTGCTCCAAAGCGCTCAGAACCTCCGACTGGGGTGAAAGTTCACCATCAAACAAGACAACAACCCTAAGTACACAGCCAAAACAATGTAAGAGTGGCTTTGGGACACGTCTCTGAATGTCCTTGAGTGGTCCAGCCAGAGCCCAGACTTAAATCCGATTGATCATCTCTGGAGAGACCTGAAGATAGCTGTGTAGCGACACACCCCATATAACCTGACGGAGCTTGAGAGGATCTGCAGAGAAGAATGGGAGAAACTCCCCAAATACAGGTGTGTCAAGCTTGTAGCGTCATACCCAAGAAGACAAGGCTTTAATCACTGCCAAAGGTGCTTCAACAAAGTTCTGAGTAAAGGGTCTGAATACTTATGTAAATGTAATATTTAAGGTTTTCATTTTTAATAAAATAGCTAACAAGATCCTCGGGTCTGATGAAACCAAGATTGAATTCTTTGGCCCGAATGCCAAGCGTCACGTCTGGAAGAAACCTGGCACAATTCCTACGGTGAAGCATGATGGTGTCGGGAAATGTGACATTAACTGGAGAGTGAGAGAAGAGGGACAAGGACAAAAAGAGGGAGGGGTTGTCCAGACTCTTGCTTTGACCAGCACATGACAGAAAGTGAAAGAAGACAGTGACCTGAACATAACAGTATGCCATTGGAAGGGAGGAGAGTAGCAGGTGACCCAAATGTGGTTTGTGACTACTATGAATCCTCATTGTAGCCACTTCAGTTGGAATCATTCTGTTACAGATTGTTTTGGTCATTCTGTTACCAAATGGGTAACAGAATGATGTGTTGTAATCACTTAATAAATCATTAACCAAATTGTTATCAGTAAAAACACTATAACTAATTGGTAGGTCTACATTTGGGAATTTCTGTCAGTCTGTAAACTTTAATTATCCTCCCTCCTCACAGAGAAATTATAAAATATCTTCAAGATATGTGGGTTTTTGGTAACAGAATGACAAGACACTAGCAATATTTCTTAAACTTACCAAAGGCAAGTAATTTCTCCAAAACTAAGTGTAAATGTTAATATTATTTGTCAGGGGTCTTTATGTCAACATTATTGTATTTTGATGTAATTATATGACCTTTTAAAAGTTATTCTGATAGATGTTTTCTAAGACCCCTTTTCAATCCATTTGACCACAAATCAAAGCCTGGATGGAAAATGGTTGAACATTTCCAAAAAAATATAGACTCTTTGCTTTCATTTGACAACACATTTGATGTGTTCCTATGTGTTCCTATGAACTTCTGTCTGCGGCTATGGAACCCTGACCTGTTCCCTGGACATGCTACCTGTCCCAGACCTGCTGTTTTCAACTCCCTAGAGACAGCAGGAGCGGTAGAGATACTCTGAATGATCGGCTATGAAAAGCCAACTGAAAGCGTGCCAGTATCTCTCACATACCTAGAATGAGATTCACCTTCTATGATCTCTCTTCCTCTCTGCTCTGATAGACATGAGCCTGCAACTCTCATATCTCCAGCATTGCACTTCATCATTTATTTATTTATAGTATCCACTAAGGGTTCTGAAGGAACTGCAGTACCCCTGATAAATTGAAATACAAGTGCAAAGGTTATATAATTACTGCTGTCTGTTCAGAAATAAATGAAATAATTTAGAATAGCCTACTACAGCACAAGAAGGCCTATAAAGGCCTATATACACATACACACTCATGCAGGCGTGCACACAAACTCACCTAGACACGTACACATGCAGGCACATACACACACAAAAGCAGGTACGCACATTCTCATTCAGGCAAGTACACACACATACCTAAACCAGGACTAACTCTAACTCTTGTATTTGCTTACAAGAACAGCAACCTAAAGACCTTGCTGGCAATTGGAGGGAACTTTGGCACTCGGACGCAAGTGGAGAGAGAGACACACACACACACACACACACACACACACACACACACACACACACACACACACACACACACACACACACACACACACACACACACACACACACACACACACACACACACACACACACACACACACACACACACACACACACACACACACACACTGTGTCTGAGCAGTGTGTGTCCCAAGGTTCACAGAGATAGTGTCCAGTACAGCCAACCACCAGAAGTTCATCAACGGTGCAATTTAAGTTTCTGAAGCAGTGCCAGTTTGATGGTCAGGACTTTGACTGGGAGTTCCCCGGATCCAAAGGCCCGCAGACAGGTACAGATTCACCATCTTGGTGCAGGTCAGACTCACACACACATATATACACACACACATGAATGAACGAACACGAATGAACACACACACCTGTTGTATTGATTAATGTGATGACTGCTGTTCATCAAATGATTAACTGTTTGTAATTACGTGATTAAATTAATCAGGTAATTATTAATTCAGTAACCTGGGGCACCATGGGAAAGTTTGGCTTTATTGAGTTTCTATTTCCCAAATTAACTCAAAGAATATCAGAACATTGATTTTACAACAGTCGCTAATTCATTAATTTCCTCTAGTCTCATTCTGAACGTCGCATAATCCGTGAATCTTCACTAACCTGAGTAACACTAAATAAGTCCGTACCACACCAATTGAGTTGATTATTTATTTACTATCAAGATAAAAATGATAATATAAGATACACATACACAAACACACAGTCTAGGCTAATGAATAGATCTTAGTACACTGAAACAGGTCCCTAGCGGATCAACACAATATGACATGTGTTACACAAAATGGGGATTTCAAAAGAGAGAGAGAGGGAGAGAGTACAAGAGAAAAGCACACTTGGGTACATTTGTAAACTATGCTTAGTTTAACCCTAACCTTGACCCGAACTGCCGCTCTTATGGGTCAGAATATAATGATGTAATTATGTGTCGAAGGTCTCCAATGGGGTGTATCTTCGTGGACTGGGTTCGCCTTCTCCTCAGATGACGGCACTTCTTCAGTTACTGGGTGTAACTCTCTGATTGTCCTCAAGATGTCAGTGTCCTTTCTCTTAGTGGTCTGTTTCCTCGCACTTGTTCTGAAAGAGGGGTCTTCTGAGGACGGCTAATCAACCATATAGGTGGTTCCAGCGTGGGAATGAAAGCAGTGTAGACACACGATTCTTTGGAGAGAATAACCAGGTGGTCCTGCTTGAATTCAACCTCTTACAGAGCTACTCATCCGTAGCATAGTTTGTTAAAAGGTTCCTTTGTCTTCTTCAACCTCATGTTGCGTTTTGGATTTACAACTAATCGAACCTTGGCTGCAGCTCGTGGTCACCCTCGGGTCAGAAATGGGTGTTTCCGCCTTTATGTCAAGTTCTCTTGGCGTAACTAGTTACGTGGCAAGGTCTGGATTTTACTCAGATCCAATTTAGATAACTTCACATTTCATCTTTACAAAAACATTCTCTTTGATCTGGACATTTTCCCCACAACGTACATTATGCAAACATCAGGTACATATTGTGAAAACTCTTCAAGTTACAATGTTTGCATTATGTCGTTTAACTTTTAATAACATAACAAAAACAACCTTCATTTTCATATTCCATCTATCGTCATTACTCCATTTTGGCTGGCGAAACATATTGTCCCAAAGTCCATTTATTGCATGTTACTGTTCTGAGGTAGGTTCTCCATAGGCCCATCATACATTCCATTCCTTCACAGTGAGAGGACAAAGGGATTTTGTATGCTACCGTAAGATTTACAATGGGTGTGAGGTGTCAGAACTCCCCACCTCCATACCTCTCCATCTCTCCCCCTCTGGCAGGTGTGATGAGAGATGTCTCTTGTAGAAGTGTGGTACACGGTAACCTGACCCAAACAGGCTAGTCATGACACACCCATCTGTGTGCTGTCTCCCTCGAGGAGCTGATGGCTGTCTTCGAGGTTGAGGGAAAGATGACCAACCGTCCTCGTCTGATTCTGACTGCAGCTGTGTCCGGAAAGAGGACCATTGACACTGCATACCAGATCCCCAAGATTGGACGGTCAGTACATACACACTGGGCCTCAATGATATCAATTCTCATGCTAAATGTGTACACGAAAACATGCACGATCTATCAAATAAATGCATATTGGAAATGGTGTTTATTCAAGCCTCTAAATATATATTTGTATCTCTCTCCCTAACACTCAGGCTGTTGGCCTTCTCAATGTGATGACCTATGACTTCCATGGATCTTGGTGTTCAACACTGGAGAAAACAGCCCTCTACCAAGGACCGGCTGATCAGGGAAACCATATCTACTACAATGTGGCGAGACACTTTCACTCTCCTTCCCTCTTTATCTCCCTCATAATTCTCTCTACCCATCTCTTCCCCTGTTTATCAATTCAGTCTCTTCCTGCCTGTCTAGGTTCCAGTTGAGCGTGAGTAACATCTTTATTTTTCCAACCTTCGCTCTCTAGTGTTCTCACTACCAGATACTGTGTGTTCTAAGGACTATGCTATGAAGTACTGGAAAAGCAACAGTGCCCCTGCCGAGAAGCTCCTGGCTGGATTTGCCACACCTTTCAGCAGGCCAGTGGCTCTAACACTGCTGTGGGCGCTCCAACCATTGGTCCCATACTTGTGTACTCTGGTTAAAGGTAGTGTACTATATGGGGAACAGGGTGCCATTTTGGACTCAAACACAGTGTGTGTGATTACATCTGCAGCTTCCTGAAGCAGGCTTCCCTTTGAAGATGATGTAAACTCAAAACCCTAACGTAAGTGTGTCTTTAGATCTGCACCTTCCTGAAGCAGGGAGATTGAGGTCTGGGATTCAACCCAGATGGTGCCCTACAACAAGCAGAACGTGTCGGTCAGATACGATAACATCAAGAGCTTCCATAACAAGATCTGTGTTTGTATATGTGGGGGAAAATATATGACTAGAGGGTAATAGAGTAGCATACTACTCTGTTACATTCACAACCCTCGCCATCACTATCTCAACCAGATCAGGGTTCAAATAGTAGTTAAAATGATATCAACCCCATCTCATCTCTCCCAGGTCGTTTCATCAGCTTCAATAAATAGTTCTGACCCCTAAGTATGTCATGAAGGAGCTGGGTCTAAAGGCTGTGTTGTTGTTAGGGCCAGTTGTCATGGCCCATTCTAACATCTGCACCATGTAATGTCTAACCCACTCTAATAAACTCCCAAAATATGAATGCATCCTGCTGTATGTCACTTTACTTCCTTTGTGGTCAACTACATTGCACTTGAACTGTGCAGAATCACTGATCTACAAATCACCTTGCATCCCACATAACTACTCAGTAAGTGATCAATATTAGCAACTCTTAAAAAATAAAATAAAAAGTTTAAGTATTCAACTAGAGAAGTAAAGAACAAATTATTTTTTCCAATGATGGCCAACTTTGCTCAAACACCCTCTGTCAGTTTAGTTTTAATAGAATCCATTTAACAAACAGCGAATAGCAGAGAGAGTAGTCCTTTATTACGGTCAAACGTTACCAGGCTAAGTGGTCATTAACATGACAGTTTAAGTTAAGGCATTGACATTTAACACGTAGAAAACATGTACACAAAAAAAAAAACTGTTAAAATATGTGATGTTATGAATTAAAATTTTAAAAGCTGACCACACCACAGTGCAAAGTGAAACAAGCATGAATCATTGTGATCAGATAGTGGTAAAAAAAAGTATACAACACTTGTAAAAATCTTAGGAAAAGTGGTGATACCAAATGTTGACACCACACACACACCCCAGGGGGTTAGAGGCGTGTGAGGTGGTTGGAGATGTGGTAAACATTGTTGTCTGGCAGGTGGAGAGAGTTCTTCCTATAGTACCGTTGTCCGTCTGTATAACGCCCGCCACGGTGGACCTCCAGGTATGGACCCCAACCCTCCACAGGAGAACACACAGCACACATACGCTGCAGACAGAGACACAAAGCACTGTAATAGAGAGGATGCTTGGAGAGACAGGCAGAATCATATGGCCAGTTCCCCTCTTTCCACTGGGATTCTCTGCCTCTAACCCTATTACAGGGGCTGAGTCACTGGCTTACTGGGGCTCTTTCATACTGTCCCTGGGAGGGGTGCGTCACTTGAGTGGGTTGAGTCACAACCCTTGGGTTGTGCCGTGGTGGAGATCTTTGTGGGCTATACTCGGCCTTATCTCGGGATGGTAAGTTGGTGGTTGAAGATATCCCTCTAGGTGTGTCGGGGCTGTGCTTTGGCAAAGTGGGTGGAGTTATATCCTTCCTGTTTGGCCCTGTCCGGGGGTGTCCTCGGATGGGGCCACAGTGTCTCCTGACCCCTCCTGTCCCAGCCTCCAGTATTTATGCTGCAGTAGTTTGTGTCGGGGGGCTAGGGTCAGTTTGTTATATCTGGAGTACTTCTCCTGTCCTATTCGGTGTCCTGTGTTAATTTAAGTATGTATTTATATTTAAGTATGTATTTATATTTATATCTCTCTCTCTCTCTCTGAGGACCTGAGCCCTAGGACCATGCCTCAGGACTACCTGACATGATGACTCCTAGCTGTCCCCAGTCCACCTGGCCGTGCTGCTGCTCCAGTTTCAACTGTTCTGCCTTATCATTATTGGACTATGCTGGTCATTTATGAACATTTGAACATCTTGGCCATGCTCTGTTATAATCTCCACCCGGCACAGCCAGAAGAGGACTGGCCAACCCACATAGCCTGGGTCCTCTCTAGGTTTCTTCCTAGGTTTTGGCCTTTAGGGAGTTTTCCCTAGCCACCATGCTTCTACACCTGCATTGCTTGCTGTTTGGGGTTTTAGGCTGGGTTCCTGTACAGCACTTTGAGATATCAGCTGATGTACGAAGGGCTATATAAATACATTTGATTTGATTAACACTAGAAATGCTAAAGAAGTAACATTGGCTGCATTTGATTCTTTTTTTATTACTCCACCATTTAAGTCAAGCCCCCCGCCGACCTTCATTTTTACTAAATAAGTCTATATTACACACTGCAGTTAGAATCTTAATATCGCAAACAGAACTGGAGTTATAACCAGTTTTAGAAGGGAATGTCATTTTTCTTATGGTTTTGCTGTAAGTTATGATGGGGAGATAAGGTGCGTTGATGAGCGAGGGGAAGCGAATAATGCATAATGAACAACAGGCTGGGCCATTCTATTGCATTGGCATATTCTAATTATAATCTCAATATGGTATGTACCTTATATCAGTCCACTGAATTCAAGCAGTCTTAGTCTACTCTGGTCTACTTGGAGTACACGGTGAGATCATGTGTCATTTACAATAAGAAGACCAAGACGAATGGATGCACATGCTGCGTTAGCGCCGCTACAAGATCTGAATGAAAATGACTCGGATGGTGGGGAAGAAATGAATCATGACATATCTGATGCTGACCCTCAGCCTGAATCTACAACTCATAACATGCTACTGTCTATTATCTATCCTTTTGCCTAGTCACTTTACCTCTACATATATGTACATAGCTAACTCAATTACCTCTGCACATCGACTTGGTACTGGTACTCCCTGTATACAGGGCATTAGGAAAGAATTCAGAACTCTTGACTTTTCACATTATTACGTTACAGCCTTCTAAAATGGAATTTGTTTTAATCCCACAATCTAAAACACAATACCCTGTAATCACTAGGAAAAACAAAAAACAGGTTCGTAGTCATTTTTGCAAATGTATAAAAAATTTAAAATAAACAGAAATGTCACATTTACATAAGTGTTCAGACCATTTATGCAGTACTTAGTTGAAGCACCTTTGGCAGCAATTACAGCCTAGAGTCTTCTTGGGTATGACACTACAAGCTTGGCACACCTGTATTTGGGGAGTTTGGTTTGATATACTGCATGCATTTTGACCTGAACTTTCCAGGACCTGGGTTTGATACCTGGCTAAAACAAGGATTGACAATTCCAGGAGAAGTTCCAAACACTCTCAGAAGTCCTAAGCATCCACATCTCTGCCAGACACACCTACCTGCCACGGGTTTCCTTGGGCACAGAGTATTTTCCAGATGGCGACGAGGGGTATCCAGATGAGACAGAAAGCGATCATACACCATCCCAGAGCCACACCCCACGCAGGGTACTGCACCATACCGTAGGATGGCGGACGGAAAGTCAACAACGACCACACCAAGATCACCTACACAACACACACATGCATTAGAGAAGTGTGTATGTGTGCCAGAGAACAGGGGTTAAAGAAATGAGGACCCTGGAACAGAGAGCCAGGTAGGATAGAATCTAAGTTAAGAGAAAGACAGAGAGAGTACTCACAGTGATGACAGCAGGAGTGATGAAAAACCAGCATGCTCTCCACCACAGCCAGAAGAGAGAGCTCCTCGTCCCAATCATCATCTCTATGTCCTTAATGAAACGGTTTCCACCTTCAAACAAACACAGAATGTGCCATACTCTATAACATACTGCATATAGATAATATAACATGCAATATATACACTGAGTATACAAAACATTGAGAACACCTGCTCTTTCCAATGACCAGGTTAAGCCAGGTGAAAACTATGATCCCTCACTGATTTCACTTGTTAAATCCACTTAAAAATCAGTATAGATGAAGGTGAAGAGACAGGGTAAAGGATTTTTAAGCCTTGAGACATGATTGTGTATGTGTGCCATTCAGAGGGTGAATGGGCAAGACAAAATATTGAAATGCCTTTGAATGGGTTATGGAAGTAGGTGCCAGGTGCACCGGTTTGTGTCAATAACTTCAATGCTGCTGGGGTTTCATCCACCACCCAAAGGACATCCAGCCAACTTGACAACTGTGGGAGGCATTGCAATCAACATGGGCCAGCAGCCCTGTGGAACGCTTTCGGCACCTTGTTGAGTCCGTGCCCCAATGAATTGAGGCTGTTCTGAGGGGGAAAATGGGAGAGGGGGGCACCCTAATGTTTGGTATACTCAGTGTATGTGCATTGTGATCAGACAAAAGCAATGACTATACAGCCCTTCCATAGCCTCACTTGAAAAAGCCAAACCTTGACACAAGAAATATAAAAACCTATCGGCCTATATCGAATCTTCCAATCCTCTCAAATTTGTTGGAAAAAGCTGTTGCGCAACAACTCACTGCCTTCCTGAAGTCAAACAATGTATACAAAAATGTTCAGTCCGGTTTTAGACCCCATCATATCACTGAGACTGCACTTGTGAAGGTGGTAAATGACCTTTTAATGTCATCAGACCGAGGCTCTGCATCTGTCCTCGTACTCCTGTCCTCCTCCTTTTTATACCATCGATCACCACATTCTTTTGGAGAGATTGGAAACCCAAATTGGTCTACACGGACAAGTTCTGGCCTGGTTTAGATCTTATCTGTCGGAAAGATATCAGTTTTTCTCTGTGAATGGTTTGTCCTCTGTGAAATCAACTGTAAATTTTGGTGTTCCTCAAGGTTCCGTTTTAGGACCACTATTGTTTTCACTATATATTTTACCTCTTGGGGATGTCATTCGAAAACATAATGTAAACTTTCACTGCTATGCGGATGACACACAGCTGTACATTTCAATGAAACATGGTGAAGCCCCAAAATTGCCCTCGCTAGAAGCATGTGTTTCAGACATAAGGAAGTGGATGGCTGCAAACTTTCTACTTTTAAACTCTGACAAAACAGAGATGCTTGTTCTAGGTCCCAAGAAACAAAGAGATCTTCTGTTGAATCTGACAATTAATCTTGATGGTTGTACAGTCGTCTCAAATACAACTGTGAAGGACCTCGGCGTTACTCTGGACCCTGATCTCTCTTTTGACGAACATATCAAGACTTTTTCAGGGACAGCTTTTTTCCCTCTACGTAACATTGCAAAAATCAGAAACTTTCTGTCCAAAAATCATGCATAAAAATTAATCCATGCTTTTATTACTTGTAGGTTAGACGACTGCAATGCTCTAATTTTGCAGCTACCCGGATAAAGCACTAAATAAACTTCAGTTAGTGCTAAATACGGCTGCTAGAATCCTGACTAGAACCAAAACATTTGATCATATTACTCCAGTGCTAGCCTCCCTACACTGGCTTCCTGTTAAGGCAAGAGCTGATTTCAAGGGTTTACTGCTAACCTACAAAGCATTACATGGGCTTGCTCCTACCTATCTCTCTGATTTGGTCCTGCCGTACATACCTACACGTACGCTACGGTACACGTACGCTACGGTCACAAGACGCAGGCCTCCTAATTGTCCCTAGAATTTCTAAGCAAACAGCTGGAGGCAGGGCTTTCTCCCATAGAGCTCCATTTTTATGGAATGGTCTGCCTATCCATGCGAGAGACGCAGACTCGGTCTCAACCTTTAAGTCTTTACTGAAGACTCATCTCTTCAGTGGGTCATATGATTGAGTGTAGTCTGGCCCAGGAGTGTGAAGGTGAACGGAAAGGCTTTGGAGCAACGAACCGCCCTTGCCGTCTCTGCCTGGCCGGTTCCCCTCTCTACACTGGGATTCTCTGCCTCTAACCCTATTACCAGGGGCTGAGTCACTGGCTTACTGATGCTCTTTCATGCCGTCCCTAGGAGGGGTGCGTCACTTGAGTTTGTTGAGTCACTGACGTGATCTTCCTGTCTGGGTTGGCGCCCCCCCCCCCCCCTTGGGTTGTGCCGTGGCGGAGATCTTTGTGGGCTATTCTCGGCCTTGTCTCGGGATGGTAACTTGGTGGTTGAAGATATCCCTCTAGTGGTGTGGGGGCTGTGCTTTGGCAAAGTGGGTAGGGTTATATCCTTCCTGTTTGGCCCCGTCTGGGGGTATCATCGGATGGGGCCAGTGTCTCCTGACCCCTCCCGTCTCAGCCTCCAGTATTTATGCTGCAGTAGTTTGTGTCGGGGGGCTAGGGTCAGTTTGTTATATCTGGAGTACTTCTCCTTTCTTGTCCGGTGTGAATTTAAGTATGCTCTCTCTAATTGTCTTTTTCTCTCGGAGGACCTGATTCCTAGGGCCATGCCTCAGGACTACTTGGCATGATGACTCCTTGCTGTCCCCAGTCCACCTGGCCGTGCTGCTGCTCCAGTTTCAACTGTTTTGCCTGCGGCTATGTAATGCTTACCTGTTCACCGGACGTCCTACCTGTCCCAGACCTGCTGTTTTCAACTCTCTGGAGACAGCAGGAGTGGTAGAGATACTCTTAATGATCGGCTATAAAAGACAATTGACATTTACTCCTGAGGTGCTGACTTGCTGCACCCTCGACAACTACTGTGATTATTATTATTTGACCATGCTGGTCATTTATGAACATTTGAACATGTTGGCCATGTTCTGTTATAATCTCCACCCGGCACAGCCAGAAGAGGACTGGCCACCCCTCATAGCCTGGTTCCTCTCTAGGTTTCTTCCTAGGTTTTGGCCTTTCTAGGGAGTTTTTCCTAGCCACCGTGCTCCTACACCTGCATTGCTTGCTGTTTGGGGTTTTAGGCTGGGTTTCTGCCCAGCATTTTGAGATATCAGCTGATGTACGAAGGGCTATATAAATACATTTGATAACATAAAAAAATCCTCTACATGTACCCATCACACAATATATTCTGTAGATGTAGCTATAACATGTAATATACTTCCATTTACCGTAGAAGTAGAACACCCCAACAAGCTCCAGCAGAGCAGCGATCAGTAGAACAAAGCCAGCACAGAACTGATCCATCAGAGTCACCCAATATATCCCTGCCTGGAGTGACAAACACACACACAGTAATCACACGCATTCACAATAAATTAATGTGAAAGAAATTGTGGTATCTAAGGACCTATTTTAGCTATGGTAACTAAGGACTTACCTGGGTTATGCACGGCAGGCCGAGCAGGAAAAGGATGGCACAGGTTCCCACAGAGATGATAGAGCGTTTTGATTTGAACCTATCAGGGAAGGCATCCTGTAGGCAGGTGGAGATGACCTCTGAGGGAACACGGCAAGAGTCAGAGGTCACTGTCCAGGTCTAGTTAGTAGTGTGTGTGTGTGCAAACACACACACACACACACACACACACACACACACACACACACACACACACACACACACACACACACACACACCCCTTCACGATTTCACGTTACAGCCTTATTCTAAAATGTATCAAAACTTTTTTCCCCATCAATCTACATAATACCCCATAATGACAAAGCACAAACAGTTTATTTTAACACATTTATAAACAAATATAACCTGAAATATCATATATTCATATGAATTCAGACCCTTTACTCAGTACTTCGTTGAAGCACCGTTGGCAGCGATTACAGCCTTGAGTCTTCTTGACTATGACGCTACAAGCTTGGCACACCTGTATTTCGAGAGTTTCTCCCATTCTTCTCAAGCTCGGTCAGGTTGGATGGGGAGCGTCACTGCGCAGCTATTTTCTGGTCTCTCCAGAGATTGGGTTCAAGTCCAGGGTCTGGCTGGGCCACTCAAGGACATTCAGAGACTTGTCCCGAAGCCACTCCTGCGTTGTCTTGGCTGTGTGATTAGGGTTGTTCTGTTGGAAAGTGAACCTTCTACCCATTCTGAAGTCCTGAGCAGGTTTTCAGCAAGGATGTCTGCACTTTCCAGTGTTTATCTTTGCCTCGATCCTGACTAGTCTCCCAGTCCTACTGCGGAGAAAATACAAATAAAAATTCACACAGCGTGATGCTGCCAGATTTCCTCCAGACGTGACATTTGGCATTCAGGTCAAAAGAGTTCAATCTTGGTTTCATCAGACCAAGGAATCTTGTTTCTCATGGTCTGAAAGTCCTTTAGGTGCCTTTTGGCTAATTACAAGCGAGCTGTCATGCGCCCTTCACTGAGGAGTTGCTTCCGTCTGGCCACTCTACCATAAAAGGCCTGATTGGTGGAGTGCTTTAGAGATGTTGTCATTCTGGAAGTTTCTCCCATCTCCACAGATGAACTCTGGAGCTCTGTCTGAGTGACCATTAGGTTCTTAGTCACCTCCAAGGCCTTTCTCCCCCGACTGCTCAAAGTTTCCGTGCGGCCAGGTCTAGGAAGAGTCTTGGTGGTTCCAAACTTCTTCCGCTTAAGAATCATAGAGGCCACTGTGTTGTTGGGGACCTTCAATGCTACAAGAAGGTTTTGGTACCCTTCCCCAGATCTGTGCCCCGACACAATCCTGTCTCAGATCTCTACAGACAATTTCTTCAACCTCATGGCTTGGTTTTTGCTCTGACATGCACTGTGTAACGGATATCGTCCTCTTCGTCTGAGGAGGAGTAAGGATCAGACCAAAGCGCAGCATGGTAAGTGTTCATGATGATTTTAATAAAAGAAAGCACTGAGCACTGAATCAAAACAATAAAACGATGACGTGAATATACCAAAACCGAAACAGTACCGTGTGACCAAACACTCACACGGAAACAAACACCCACAACCCAACAGTGAAACCCAGGCTACCTAAGTATGATTCTCAATCAGAGACAACTAATGACACCTGCCTCTGATTGAGAACCATACTAGGCCGAAAACAAAAACCAACATAGAAAAACAAACAGACTGCCCACCCCAACTCACGCCCTGACCATACTAAAACAAAGAATAAAATAACAGAACTATGGTCTGAACGTGACACACTGTCAACTGTGGGACCTTAACAGGTGTGTGCGCATTTCCAAATCATGTCCAATCAATTGAATTTACCACAGGTGTACTCCAAATCAAGTTGTGGAAATGTCAAGGATGATCAATGGAAACAGGATGTGCCTGAGCTCAATTTCAAGTCTCACCTGAACAGAGCAATGTACAGAGAGAGATCCTTGATGAGAACCTGCTCTAGAGTGATCAGGACCTCAGATTGGGGCGAAGTTCCACCTTCCAACAGGACAACGACCTTAAGCACACAGCAAAGACAAAGCAGGAGTGGCTTTGGCACAAGTCTCTGAATATTCTTGAGTGGCTCAGCCAGAGCCCGGACTTGAATACGATGGATGATCTCTGGAGAGACCTGAAAATATCTGTGCAGCAATGCTCCCCATCCAACCTGACAGAGCTTGAAAGGATCTGCAGAGTAGAATGGGAGAAACTCGCCAAATACAGGTGTGCCAAGCTTATAGCATTATACTCAAAGAATACTTGAGGCTGTATTCACTGCCAAAGGTGCTTCAACAAAGTACTGAGTAAAGAGTAATTACACTACCAGTCAAAAGTTTGGACACTCACTCAAGGGCTTCTTTATTTTTTATTACTTTTTACATTGTAAAATACATCAAACCTAAGAAATATGGAATCATGTAGTAACCAAACAGATAGTGTTAAACAAATCAAAATATATTTCACACTTGAGATTCTTCAAAGTATCCACCCTTGCACACTCTTGGCATTCTCTCAACCAGCTTCATGAGGTAGTCACCTGGAATACATTTCAATTAACAGGTGTGCCTTGTTAAAAGTGAATTTGTTGAATTTATTTCCTTCTTAATGCATTTGAGCCAAGCAGTTGTGTTGTGACAAGGTAGGGGTGGTTTACAGAAGATAGCCCTATTTGGTAAAATACCAAGTCCATATCATGGCAAGAACAGCTCAAATAAGCAAAGAGAAACAGTCTACCATAACTTTAGCACATGATGGTCAGTCAATCCGGAAAAGTAAGAACTTTGAAAGTTTCTTCAAGTGTAGTCGCAAAAACCATCAAGTGCTATGATGAAACTGGCTCATGAGGACCGCCCCAGGAAAGGAAGACCCAGAGATACCTCTGCTGCAGAGGATAACTTCATTAGTAACCAGCCCAAATAAATGCTATTCAGAGGAGACTGTGTGAATCAGGCCTTCATTGTTGAATTGCTGCAAAGAAACCACTACTAAAAGAACACCAATAAGAAGAGGAGCTTGGGCCAAGAAATATGAGCGGTGGTGTGATACTGCTTTGCTGGTGACACCGATTTATTTAGAATTCAAGGCACACTTAACCAGCATGGCTGCATGGTTTGCGCTTAGTGGTACTATCATTTGTTTTTCAACAGAACAATGACCCAACACACCTCCAGGCTGTGTAAGGGCTATTTGACAAAGACAGAGAGTGATGGAGTGCTGCATCAGATTACCTGGCCTCCACATTCCCCCGACCTCAACCCAATTGAGATGGTTTGGGATGAGTTGGACCGCAGAGTGAAGGAAAAGCAGCCAACAAGAGCTCAGCAAATGTGGGAACTCCTTCAAGACTGATGGGAAAGCATTCCAGGTGATAACCTCCTGAAGCTGGTTGAGAGAATGTCAAGAGTGTGCAAAGCTGTCATGAATGCAAAGGGTGGCTACTTTGAAATATCTCAAATATTTTTTTTGTTGAACACTTTTTTTGGTTACTACACGATTCCATGTGTTATTTCATAGTTTTGATGTCTTCACTATTATTCTACAATGTAGAATAAAGAAAAACCCTGGAATGAGTAGGTGTCCAAACTATTTGTTGTTTAAATACTTATTTTTCTGTGCATTTTAGTATTTAGTACACCAACGTCAAACAGCTGAAAATACAATATTTTTTGTTATGGAAAATATATTTCACAGCGTTTTAGATGCTACAATGACTCTCTACACTATACTTGCTTGTTTTGTCACAAACTGAAATTAGGTGAACTATTCGAATTTTAGCAGTCAGGAAGTGGCAGAGCAATTTCTGCATAATGCATCTTTAAATGCATGGGAGTGTATGAGTATTTTCAAAAACTTTCCAAGTGTATTTCCAAATACATTCCAATATTCAACTACTGGTCTTTTCAAATAAAAAAAAATATCTAAATACTTACTTACAAATGTTTTTGAAAATAATTGAAATACCCCAAATAGTTGGCAGTAAGTGAAATACCCTGGCGTGTGTGTCCCATGTGCATGGGTGTGTGTGTGTCTGACTGACCTATGCCAGCGAACTGCGAGTCCAGTCCAAGGGTGAGCAGCATGAAGAAGAAGAGGATGGACCAAAGAGGAGAAATTGGCAGCTTGGACAGGGCATCAGGGTACGCAATAAATGCTAGGCCAAAACCTACACGCATGCACACGCGCACACTTTGTTAGTGTTTGTCAAGTGGCTATTGTGTCAGTAAGGTAAAGCTAAACACAGTACAGTGGTGTACTACTCACCTGCCTGGGCCACCTCGGATACAGGCTTTCCATAGACATGAGCCATGTGACCTAAGATGGAGAAGATGGCGAAGCCTGCAAACACACTGGTACCTATAGAGTGACATTAAACAGGAAAGGATGTACTGGAACAGAATGAAACCTTGAAAGTTCTTCTTTATGATGCCATTAGCATCCATCTGGTGCGTGTGTGGTGTTTGAGTCATACCACAGTTGGTGAGGCAGACGGTCAGTGCGTCCTTGAACACATTGTTGTGGAACTTGTTATATGAAGACAGGGCCGTGACACCACCCCACGCTACTGACAGAGAATAGAAGATCTGTGTGGCTGCATCTCTCCACACCTGCCAGAAAGACCTACTATTTAGTTACTTCAGTCAAGCATGTGTATTTTGAGTTGACAGGTAAGAGGTTAGGCTCTAACCTCTGCCTCGCCCAGTTTTGTGAGGTTGGACTGGGAGCCAATGTAGAACTCGATCCCGTCTCTGGCGCCCTCTAGTGTAACTCCCCGGATCAGAAGAATCAGCAACACCACATAGGGAAACGTAGCGGTGAAATACACCACCTGGGGACAGACACACACAAAAATATTAGAGGGACACATGCACATCCGAAAGACAAACATTAGAAAGACAGGACCAACTCACACACTAGTAGGGAGCAGGTCAGCTCTTTGTTCGCCCGCAATTGCTAATAACCCATCAACAACCACCCAACTATATGTAATAAGTTTAAATCGGAGGCCCACACCCGACCCTAACCCTCTAATATAGAAAATGTTGTAGGTTACCGTTAGGTTTTTGTTTTTTTGTACTAAGTTTGCCTGATTTCAGATATGTTTTTGCTTGTAACATCGAATGTTTTGGTAGGCTATTTGTAAGTCAACTTGTCTATAATTAGATACGTGCAGCATCTCTTCTGTCATTGTTGCCCAAGACTAAATAAACCCTTGCTTACCAGAATCTAGTTGACATCGATAAAGTTCTCAGTCATCTCTGATACTTCCATTGCACAAAGATGTTTAGGGACTGGCAAGAAAATGAAATAACTAAAACTTAAAAGATGTGTAAAATTTCCAAATAATATCAGTTTGACCAGTTGTAAGGAAATAGAAAGCTGTGAAAACAACCCAACGTGTTTCTCATAAGATTTCAGTTCAGCTTGGATGCATATTTTGTGGTTGAAATAGTATCATCTTTTATGATGCTGATAAAGATAGCACCACGACAAACTGTATCTAACTGCAGATTTGCATTCTCTCAAGAAGCTGAAAGAAAGAAATCATATTTCTCCACTCCTGTGAGTAAAAATGTTGCCTACATTTGCTGTATCATTTTACTGCAAGAAACACTTCAATTCTGCAGGTGTTAATATTCAGGCTAAGTGAGAGGTTATAGACCTATAGTCAGTGTCCAGATTTCAGTTTCCATTTAACCCATCAACAGTAGGCTACAATTCCCTTGACGTGCCATAGGCCTATTTGAAGTCCCCGTCTTGTGACTGTGAGGCACTGTACACATTTGACAACCACACATATCATAGCCAGCACTGCTATCATCCTCTTTGACCACTTCAAATACTACTTTTCTGGCCCTCCCTTGTCTTTATTTTCAATTCTCCATTTCGCAGCTTTTCTCTAAACTCAGACATGGTCCTTTTTTTCCCTCCGTGGATCGACGTTAACTTGTCCTGCCCGTTCCAAATGCATTTGGCGACTGGTATGTAAACTACTTGGTGCACGTACAGTTAGGCCCTAAAGCTTATGCGCTAATGCCAGCTAGCCTAAAATAATGAAAGGTATCATTTTCCCTTTATACAATATTTCATGACCCTAAACCTGCCCGCCTCGTGGATATAACTGCGGCGATTGTGGGTTATGGGTCAACCCGCACATCACTATCACACACACAAACAGGAAATGGGTCATACAGACTTTTCCTGAGGATTTGATGCCTTTGTAAAGGGCAGCAGCAATGAGCAGCCATCCCAGTAGCAGACAGAGAGCCAGATGCCAGACCACCGGACCGGTCTCATCCAGACCACTAGACCTTTGTAAGGCCACCAGGCTGGGGATAGACAAAGAGATTGTCTGACTGTAAGGTGGTCAATCTTACAGACAGGATCAGTTTCAACTTAGTATTATAGAGACAACCTGGCATTCAACACAACCTGTGTGACCTCTGAAGTATTTTCAACTTAGTGAAATTGAATCAGGTGTGTGTGTGTTACTCACTCCCAATACTGTTCGCTGGGGCTCTGTACTGGGATGCTGATGATGATGTTTTCCTTTGGGCAAGTCTCATTCTCCCACAGCGTCATGTTGGCTACAATTACTGGTTCACTCCAGTTGGCAGCTAGGGTATTGTTGCACACTTCTGTAGAGGTCAGAAGCCATTGTCAGAGTGGTAAAGTTACATGGCACTCTGTTCAGGTTCACCTAGGTCATGTTCATTAAAGCATATCATGGAAAACATTCATGTCAGGTAATGGAAAATATTGGTCAAGGTTATTTTGTTTGGAGACTAATTAACATGATAGAAGAGTAAAAGCTGCACAACAGGGAAACTTCACTACATCTTTAGATGTGACACTACATTATAAAACAGGTACCTCTAGGTGTGAGGCTACAGTTGCTGTTGGACCAGTAGAAACAGTCACTCCATGGCAGAGGGGACTGGAATGAGGCAAACATGTAGTAGAGACTGTAGGCAATGATGACGTTGTAGTAGATGCCTACTAACGTACTGACCAAAACCATAGCTACACCCACACCTGGAGAGGATAGGGAAAGGGAGAGTGAGGAGAGAGAGCAGGAATTGAGTTAGACGTAAATCAAGGCGGATTCTTCAATATTTGAATTTCAATTCACTTCCTGAATAGATTGAAGCGTCACCATCCCTGATAGCAGTGACTTTATTGACAAGTTCTGTGAAGTTCCATCTTTATCATATACTGATTCAGCTGAAGGCAAACAGCCAGAACCAGTGCTTCCTGGTATACTGGTCAACCGGTCACATTGTAGTTCCTCATCTTGAGATTTATCTAATCAAGGAAGTCCCATTGAGGAAAACATTCTATTTTCCAAGGAAGACGTAACAGAAAACACATGATAAGTGAGACATTCTATGGTAGGATGTATCCGCCAAAGCATGTGAAAGAATAACTACAGTGGCAATGTACAAAAATTACACTGACCACAAATACACCATTTGAAAGATTTTACTGAGTTACAGTTCATATAAGAAACTCAGTCACTTTAAATAAATCCATTAGGACCTAATCTATGGATTTCACATGACAGAGAAAACAAATATGCATCTGTTGGTCACAGATCCCTTAAAAAAAGAAAGAAGAAATAAAAAGTAGGTGCGTGGATCAGAAAACCAGTCAGTATCTGGTGTGACCACCATTTGCCTCATGCAGTGCGACACATCTCCTTTGTATAGAGTTCAGGCTGTTGATTGTGGCCTGTGAAATATTGTCCCACTCCTCTTCAATGGCTGTGCGAAGTTCCTGGAAATTGGCGGGTACTGGAACACACTGTCGTACATGTCGACCCAGAGCATCCCAAACATGATCAAGGGGTAATTTCATTTTCATCTGTGTACATTCAAATTGCCATTAGAAAAATGCAATTGTGTTCGTTGCCTGTCACCACACGACACTCATCAAATCAAATTGATTTATAAAGCACTTCTTACATCAGCTGGTATCTCAAAATGATGTACAGAAACCCACCCTAAAACCCCAAACAGCAAGCAATGCAGGTGTAGAAGCACTCATCACCATGTGCCCGATACAGTTGAAACAGGGAATCATTCGTGAAGAGCACATTGTTCTAGCGTGCAAGTTGCCATCGAAGATGAGCATTTGCCCACTGAGGTCGGGTAAAACGCCAAACAGCAGTCAAGTCAACGAGCAAGCTGATGAGCTTCCATGACACGGTTTAACAGTTTGTGCTGAAATACTTCACTTGTGCAAACCCACAGTTTCATCAGCTGTATGGGTGGAAGTGAAAAAGCTGGATGTGGGGGTCCTGGGCTGGCGTGGTTGCAGGTGGTGTGCGGTTGTGAGGCCGGTTGGACGTACTGCCAAATTCTCTAAAACATAAAATTCTCTGGCAACAGTTCTGGTGGGCATTCCTGCAGTCAGCATGCCAATTGAACTCCCTCAAAACATGTGGCATTGTGTTATGTGACAAAACATTTGTGGCTTTTTGTCCCCAGTTCACCTGTGTAATGATATACCACACTTATCAGGTGGATGGATTATCTTGCCAAATGAGAAATTATCACTAATGAGGATGTAAACAAATTTGTGCTAAACATAATAACAAAATGTGCTTATGGGCAATTTCTACAATGTCTCTTTTATTTCAGCTCACAAACAAGTATTACTAAGAAATTGCTTACATGCACATCCGAGAGCATTTTTTCTTAATCCTGGTTCCGGGGATCCAAAAGGGGTGCACATTTGCTCTAGCGCTACACACTGGATTGAAATAAACAACACATGTGAATCAGGTGCGTTACGTAGTGCTCGGGTTAAAAACAGAAACCAGGATTTGGAAACACTACCCATGACAGTTTTATAACTAACCAATAGCAGTAGAGAAGGACGTTGTCCAATATGCACCATGAATGTGTTCTGTGTTTTGGCACATTCAGCAGCTAGAGGCCAGTCTGACAAAGTGATACAGTAACCCATTGGGCTTGGTAGGGTTATAGGTTAGGGGCTGGGTACATACAGTAAATGGACTAGCAGCCTTATAGGGTTAGCCCTGGGTCTAGACTGAAAGTTCCTCCAGCTCATACATCGAGTTTAGATTCAGGTCATATGGTTAACCATTAATACACTGCTCAAACAAACTTGATACAATTTTCCTATAAGGTCAATAAAGCTGATCCCATGGTGTAATGGGCTGTCTGCTCACACAACATTCAAACAGAGAGTAGTAGCAAACACTCCCCAAAAGGTCTGAGTGGTGAAGGGAATGGATGAGTTCCTAGAAGTGGGAAAAAAAGTGATACAGCTGGTCCCAATCCACTCCTTAACGATTCCCTTTGGCCCTTTACCCTTCACTGTCTGCAGATCTGAAGAGCCTGGCTAGGTATAAGCAGTGTAGTGGTGAAGGTTCCAAAAACACAACTTAAACCTTACATACTGTATCTGCAAACATCGAAGGGTTGAGACCAAGAGTAATGGTAGACATTGAATTGGGACCGGTTCGGGCTTAGGTGGTAAATTAGGGGTACAAGGCTTAGTCTTACCCTGAAATATGGGCAGAGCCCGCCACACATTGACAGGGCCTTGGCTGCAGAACTGGCCAAAGGAACTCTCCAGGAAGAACAGAGGTATACCAGCAACAGCCAGCATGATGACATACGGGATGAGGAAAGCACCTAGAGACAGAGAGGACAGAAAACTTGACACTAATAACAAATGCAGGAATATGAGGTAGCCAGTGGATGGTGGAAGCGTATATGGGCTTAACTACAATAATCTGAAATGAATCTTTAAGAATGTTCTGCCATGGTCTAGTTTCTAAGTTATTATAGGGTAGGATTCCCAAATAGGCGGCCTGCGGGACAGAGTTGGCCAGTAGGTGATTTTATTAGGCCCCCCAAGTTGACACTTATAATTATTTTGGGACATAAGACTAAAATCACCAGGAAATAAGCTTCAAGTGATTTTAATTGAGGAAATCTGTTGCCATGCATAAATAGAGGCATGTGAGCTTATCAAGGTTTTAAATGATTCCGTTTTTTGTCAAATATGTGATCGGTTAGTTTTTTTGTGGTCAATTTGCAATGTTGCAATTTAAACTCAGCAAAAGAAACGTCCATTTTCAGGACCGCGTCTATCAAAAATAATTACTAAAAATCCAAATAACTTCACATATCTTCATTGTAAGTGGTTTAAAACACCATTTCCAATGCTTGTTCAATGAATTAATGAACATGCACCTGTTGAACAGTCGTGAAGACACTAACAGTGAAGGGAGTAGTTCACAGCATGTGGGGTGGCCAGTCCTCTTCTGGCTGTGCCAGGTGGAGATTATAACAGAACGTGGCCAAGATGTTCAAATGTTCATAAATGACCAGCATGGTTGAATAATAGTAAGGCAGAACTGAGTCCTCATGTCAGGTAGTCCTGGGACATGGTCCTAGGGCCCAGGCCAGTTGAAACTACCAGATCTTCAGTTTCTTGGCAATTTCGCACATGGAATAGCCTTCATATCTCAGAACAAGAATAGACTGAGTTTCAGAAGAAAGTTATTTGTTTCTAGCCATTTTGAGCCTGTAATCGAACCCACAAGTGCTGATGCTCCAGCTACTCAAACAGTCCAAAGAAGGCCAGTTTTATTCCTTCTTTAAATCAGAACAGGTTTTCAGCTGTGCAAACATAATTGCAAAATAGTTTCCTAATGATCAAATAGCCTTTTAAATTGCTAACACATTGTGCCATTGGAACACAGGAGTGATGACTATCCACAATAGTCACAGTATTGTATGCATGTAACCGCACTCGATGTAGGCTGTGCAGTGGTTAGCAGTTAGGGTATGAAGGTTTGACTTGGATATGTTTTTTTTCACCTGGTCACAGACAGCTGTTGTGTTGTGCACTTAACACCAAGCAAAGGGAAAAGGTGAGAGGAGAGAGAGCGGAGATCCGAGAAGGAATTATTCAACAAGCAAAGTGATGATGCTGTATGTGCCTGCTATGAAGGTGAACAGGTGATCAGGGGTGGATTCATTTCACCCATTCTGTTGCAAAACATTTCTTAAACTGAAGGAAACGGAACAAAACGGGATGAAACTATCAGAATTTGTCCAATAGAAACTCTACTTTTAGATGTTCCGTGTTGCCACTGTTTGTACTAGTGACTACAGCCTAGATCAGCTAGATGATGGCAAGAGTCGGTGCACCTAGTTATAAACTTTCATTCGTAGGCTAGGTTGTAGCAACCTCATGATGGGTATTGGGCAAATTAGAGTATCATATAATAGACTAAACATTGAGCTGGGTGAATGGAGTATGAATGACAGTCATCTAATAGGCTGTAATAGAAATTAGGCCATGCTCAAAAATAATCATCCCTAATCTTAAACTGCACCGAAAGCCACGTGTGTGTGTGTGTGTGTGTGTGTGTGTGTGTGTGTGTGTGTGTGTGTGTGTGTGTGTGTGTGTGTGTGTGTGTGTGTGTGTGTGTGTGTGTGTGTGTGTGTGTGTGTGTGTGTGTGTGTGTGTGTGTGTGTGTGTGTGTGCGCACACAGGTGTGTCCCCACTTACCTCCTCCATTCTTATAGGCCAGGTAGGGGAACCTCCATACATTCCCCAGACCCACAGCATAGCCAATCATAGACAACATGTACTCCCTCTTATTGGTCCAGTTCCCTCTGTCAATATTCTCATCATTGCTGCCCACATGGGAGTCCTGCTGCTGCTTCTCATGGTCATCCTTAACCTGTATCACAGACAGATAACGCAAGCACGCACATAGTAAGTGAGAGCATATTTCATAAAGCTTAGAAGGCAATGTCAAGCCATTGTTACGTACGTGCAACACACTGGAATTCGTTTTTATTCATTTACCGTGAATAGCATCCCAACCGTTACAGAGAAGTAGGCTATACAGTTAAATTCTCCATTCCAGATGAATTAGAATTCTACCTGTTTGTTATTTGGACCGCGCAAATAATAGCATATTTACCCATTAATCGCTTCATACATTTTAAGCGTTTATCTTTATAAGTAGGCTTAATCTCCCCAATTAAATAAATAAAAAGACAGTCGTCAGAATGAATTTGCTTTGGTCAAAATATCGTTCCTCCCGCCAACAACCATGACTTAATTAACTGTTACACCAAGACAGTTGCATATCATCCTACCGTGTCAGTGGCCGCGGGGTTTGTAAATATTACGTCTGTGAAACTGCTCCAATATTTCCTCATTTTGCTGCTGTTTGTCACATTAAGAAGTGATGTGATGAGAAGCGTTTGTTTGGGACAGACAGGTACACAGTTATTTAAACTCCCTTGAGCCTGAGTGACACGCTCGTCTCTCTATCCAATCGCCGCTCTGATCCCGGAATCATCTGCATTACCCGCGTACCAAATTATAGTTTGAGTGAAACTTTTGAAACCGCGTGCGCCCGCATGCGTGTGTGTGTGCATGTGCGCGTGCGTGTTTCCAACCAGAGTGCTAAGACATACTGTACCTATAGTATTTTCTTGTAAATATAACTAAATCGTTCATTATTTTGTCCTCGTTCAGATATGACTAACTATTTCCAATGGTGTAAAAAGTACCCAATTGTCATACTTGAATAAAAATAAAGATATCTTAATATAAAATGACTAATGTAAAAGTAAAAGTCACGTAAAATACAACTTGAGTAAATGTCTAAAAGTATTTGGTTTTAAATATACTTAAGTATCAAAAGTAAATGTAATTGCTAAAATATGAATTGTTCCACATTCCTTATATTAAAACCAGAAGGCACAATATTCTTGTTTTTTATTTATTTACAGATAGTCAGGGGCACACTCTTACACTCAGACATCATTTACAAACAAAGCATTTGTGTTCAGTGATTCTGCCAGATCAGAGGCAGTAGGTATGACCAGGAAGGCTCTCTTGATAAGTGTGTGAAATTGACCATTTTCCTGTCCTGCTAAGCATTCGAAATATAACTATTACTTTCGGGTGTCAGAGACAGTGGAGTGAAAGTAAAAGTTGTCAAACCTAGTAAAGTACAGATACCCGCAAAAACGACTTAAGTAGCACTTTAATAAGTAGTTTTACTTAAGTACTTTACACCACTGACTATTTCTAGTGAGTTTATTCTATCAATGCCAAACAAAACAGGTTACCTATCATTTTTGTCAAGTGCGTTGTAGTTTTTTCTTTGTGTGAGTATGTGCTTATGTGTGTGTATGTGTGTCTGCATGTGCATGTGTTTTGGATGCATGTGTGGATCTCTGTGTGTGTGTGTGTGTGTGTGTGTGTGTGTGTGTGTGTGTGTGTGTGTGTGTGTGTGTGTGTGTGTGTGTGTGTGTGTGTGTGTGTGTGTGTGTGTGTGTGTGTGTGTGTGTGTGTGTGTGTGTGTGTGTGTGTGTGTGTGTGTGTGTGTGTGTGTGTGTGTGTGTGTGTGTGTGTGTGTGTGTGTGTGTGTGCCTTAGACCACAATGTTCCTATTAAGGAGCCTACTCCTTTAAATTCCAAATAACTTATATGTTATGTTCAGAGGTAAACTGGCTCTGTCAGCAAAAACAGCCAATTCTCAATAGTGATACGGTTCTAAAACATAAAGCCCTCTATTTTCATATAACATAAAAAATAATTTTGCAAATGCAACATAAACACTTACTGTACACTGTTTTAACCGGTTTTAACACAGTTGCAGCTGACAGTATTTTCTGGCATCCTTCTTCCAATTGGTTGCCTCTGTCTTCCGTCGGTCTTCCTTCGACAAGCGCTGTAACATTGAAATATGGCCGTGTGGGAACTCGAACCCTATAAAGGTGTGTAGTAATTTAACCTTTTGTTTTATGAAAAACTTTCTTGATTATATGACAGTAAATACCAAAGGTTTCCAAAGCCGTATCATAAGCAAGGGTTTCAACATGTAGACAAAGTGTTGGGAATATTGTACACAGTCCTGCACCATCGTCAATGCTTCAGCTGAGAACCACAGAGGGAGCCCTCTTTGTTAAACAAAAGATAGTGTGTGCCTATGTCACAGGATCTGATAGTTGTTGAGAATCATCTTGTAAAATCATACCTGCCTCACAAACAAATCTGGGTTGTGTGTTCTGTGTGACTGCCATGGGTTAGCTGATTTCCTGGTATGTTTTTAAAAACATACTGATGGTGTTTTATGAATAATGTAGTGATGCATTGCAACAGTATTGGAAACAATAAGAGAAGCAGGTGTTTTTTCTGGACTCTTTTGACTGATTCTATTTTATTAGGGGATAGTGTCATATCTGTCTCTAAAATAACTCTTCTCAAATATTAAGATATGTCATATCACTTTGGTGATGTATAACTAACTGTTTTACACCATCACTAAATACACCAACTTAGTTGCCAGGGACAATGCACATTTGTTTTCACATTCATTAGAAGGTATTTTGGTATTTTATTAGCGAAAGCAGCAAGTACTCTTCCTGGTTTCCACACAAAACATGAAACATGACATAATACAAAACATTAATAGACAAGAACAGAACTACATATATTTAACCCTCCCGTGGTCCTGGGGTCAGGGTGACCCAGGTCCTGTGTGTGGAGAGCTCCCCTTTCTGTGCTCTGTGCTCGCGGGTCAGAGCAACCCAGGCCCTGTGTTTCCAGGGCTCCCGCTCTGCTCTGGCGGGTCAGAGCGACCGTGCCAGCCACTGGCGAGGCGTGTGCCTTTGAGCGTAGTAGAGAGTCTGCGAGTGTGGCGAGGCTGTGCCCGGCTCCCCGCTCTGCTCTCTGCTCTCTTCGCTATGCGCTCAGAGCGACGCTGCCAGCCACTGGCGAGGCGTGTGCCGTCGAGCGTAGTAGAGAGTCTACAAGTGTGGCGAGTGTGGTGAGGTTGTGCCCGGCTCCCCGCTCTGCGCTCTGTGCTCTGGGCTCGCCGTTCTGCGCTCTTGGGTCAGAGCGACCCTGCCAGACACTGCACAGGTCCGGATGTGCCCCGCTGTGTGCTAGAGAGCAGCCGAGTGTTCTTGTTGCGCTCTGCGCTTGTGGCTCAGAGCGCCCAAGGCACTGTGTTTCCAGGGCTGGCGCTCTGCGCTCCTGAGTCAGAGCAACCCTGTCAGCCACTGGCGAGGCGTATGCCGTCGAGCGTAGTAGAGTGTCTGCGAGTGTGCCAAGGCTGTGCCCGGCTCCCCGCTCTGCGCTCGTGGGTCAGAGCGACCCAGCCAGCCGCTGCACAGGTCCGGACGTGCCCCGCTGTGTGCTAGAGAGCAGCCGAGTGTTCTTGTTGTGCTCTGAGCTCGTGGGTCAGAGCGACCCAGCCAGCCGCTGCACAGGTCCAGATGTGCTCCGCTGTGTGCTAGAGAGCAGCCGAGTGTTGTAGTTGCGCTCTGCGCTCATGGGTCAGTGCGACCCAGGCCCTGTGTTTCCAGGGCTGGCCCTCTGCGCTCTGTGCTCTGCGAGTCAGAGCGACCCTGTCAGCCACTGGCGAGGTGTATGCCGTGGAGCGTACTAGAGTGTCTGCGAGTGTGGCGAGGTTGTGCGCTCGTGGGTCAGAGCGACCCAGCCAGCCGCTGCACAGGTCCGGACGTGCTCCGCTGTGTGCTAGAGAGCAGCCGAGTGTTCTTGTTGCTCGGCTGGGGTGGTCCACTGCACACGGCTACACACGAGCGTGCAAGCGAGCCTCGAGCATTTTCGGGTCTCGGTCTCCCTCGTAAGCCGGCCGGCAGGCCCTACGTAGAGAGGATACTAATATTGTCAGCGGCACCCACACCCACCCACCCACACACACACACACACACACACACACACACACACACACACACACACACACACACACACACACACACACACACACACACACACACACACACACACACACACACACACACACACAAAGTGACTGGCGCCCCACCTGTGCCAAGTGCGCTCTTTCCCCGCAGCTCAGCGGACCCGATCAGTGGAGCCGAGCGGCCATGGGCCGAGCAGCGTTTTACGATCGCGCAGGTTCTAGAACAGATCTTTTCCAGCGGGACCAAGAAGACTACTCGGATTGCCAGGAGGAGGAGGAGGAGGAAGAGGTTTCGGAAGACGAAGACGGGGAGGAATACAACCCCGAGCGCCGCGAGGTCGACGATGCCTCTTCTCCCTCTTCTGAGGAAGAGCAGTCCGAGGACGCGCACGAGGACGAGCACGAGGACCGCGGCGAGGAAGAGATCACCTTGGTCCTGGACCAACGGGAGCCGCCGTTGCTGTCGAAAAACTGCAAAATCGAGTGGTCCCCCGTGACGGCCGCCACCGCGGGTCCTCGCGATCTGCCACGCCAGGCCGGACCATTGGCCTATGCCGCGACACAGGCCCGCAACATCGTGTCCGCCTTCCACCTGTTTGTCACACCGGCGATAGAAAGGATAATTGTGGAAATAACGAACCTGCACTGGGCCAGAAAATACGGCGACGGCTGGCGACCCATGGACGCCACGGACCTGCGCGCATACGTAGGGCTGCTGATCCTAGCGGGCATCTACAGGTCCCGGGGCGAGGCCGCGGCAAGCCTGTGGGATGCCGAGAGCGGCAGGACCGTGTTCTGAGCCACCATGCCGCTCAAGGTCTTTCACAGGTACTCGAGGCTGCTGCGTTTCGACGACCGCCAGTCGAGACCCGCCAGACTCGCCACGGACAAACTTGCAGCCATACGGGAGGACTGGGACCTGTGGGAGGTGCGGCTGCCGGCCCTCTACAACCCGGGGCCCGACGTGACGGTGGACGAGCAACTGGTCCCGTTCAGAGTTACTGTGCTTGTGCGTAGCAGCGGTACAAGCAGCGGCTGTAGCAGCGCTGGCAGCGTGTGTAACACAAAATTCGGCCCATGGCCCCTGTGACACAATAACCACACTAATCTCTTGTCCCCTTTCCAAAAGGCCGCTGTCCTTTCCGTCAGTTAATCCCCAGCAAGCCGGCCAAATATGGCATCAAGTCATGGGTGGCCTGCGACACCAAGTCCAGCTACGCTTGGAAGATGCAAGTGTACACCGGCAAGGCGGCCGGCGGAGGCCCCGAGAAGAACCAGGGGATGCGCGTCATCCTCGATCTGACAACGGGCCTGAGCGGTCGCAACGTCACCTGCGACAACTTCTTCACCTCCTACGAACTGGGCCAGCGGCTCCTCGAGAGGAACCTCACCATGGTGGGCATGGTGAGAAAGAACAAGGCCGAGCTCCCGCCCGCGCTGCTCGAGTCCAGGGGCAGACAGGTCCTGTCCTCCAGGTTCGCCTTCACGCCCACCGCCACTCTGGTGTCCTACCTGGCAAAGAAAAACAAGAACGTGCTACTTTTGAGCACGCTGCACACAGAGGGCCACATTAGCGATCGCGCGACGGGAAGACGGCCCTCATCCTAGACTACAACTGCAACAAGGGCGGCGTGGACAACCTAGACAAGGTGGTCGGCACCTACAGCTGCAGACAGATGACTGCCCGCTGGCCCCTGGTCATCTTCCACAACATCCTCAACGTGTCCTCCTACAACGCCTTTATCATATGGCGAGAGATCAAGCCTGACTGGATGCCTGGCAAGCGGAACAAGCGCAGGGTGTTCCTCGAGCAGCTGGGAAAGGCACTCGTGAAGCCGCTGATCCAAAGAAGGCAGCATCTGCCCTGCACTGAAGCGGCGTCAGCGCTTGTCAAAGCCCTACAGAGTGCTACGGCGGCGGTGGTGGCGGCGCCTCGTGATCAACATTGTGAGGGCCCCGCCGCTGGCACGGCCGCTGCCCCGCTCGTTGCCCTGGCCACCGAGGCAAGTAAGAGGAAGAGGTGTCAGCTCTGCCCACCCAAGAAGGACTCCAAGACACACACGGTGTGCTACAGGTGTAAGAAATACATCTGCAAAGGCTGTTCACACGCCTACTGTCACACTTGCGCACATTGGGCCTTTAGCCAGGACGGGACAGGGTGACCCGGAGGACGCGGGGACTAGACACAATACCAGGACAACGGGAGGGTTAAAACATCAAATATAGCCTACAAATCAGTACATACACACAAAATATCTAGGTCAAACAGGGGAGAGGTGTTGCGCCATGAGGTTATGCTTTATCTGTTTTTTTTAAACTGGATTTGCTGTTCACATGAACAATCACAGATGGAAGGGAGTTCCATGTAATCATGGCTCTATATAATACTGTGAGTTTTCTTGAATTTGTACTGGATTTGGGAACTGTGAAAAGCAGGGCCTAAAATACAATTTGTGATTCATTTTTGCACACAAATCCTTTGTGTGCAAAAATGACACCAACAAAACACCCCGAAATGGATGTCCATGCTTTGTAATGTTTCTAAAACAATATATGTATTACTTGTAAGAAGTAATGTGGTAAGTAAATTAACTTTTAACCAAAATATTGGATACAAAAATGTTCACCTACCCCTTTAAGGGTGGGAGGTTACCGTGGTAACACTGCTCCAGTCATTGTCTTCTCTTCCCTAGCTGTTGAAACTCAAACATTGAAAAACAACCTAGCTTGTGAACAAAACAATGTAAATAGCCAATAAACACCAGGACAAAGTCTCACTTCAGTAGACTTTCATTTCAAATGAATGAGACCAAATTTTATGGGTTGTGCAGCACTTCTAAAAATGAGTCTTTCACTCAGCTCTTCACATGTGCACAGCTCCCAGCCAGGCAGTGTTGCAGTGCAATGTGGAACAGGCTATATGATTCCTAGTTCTTTGACTTTGTGCGATGAATTGACCAACTATGAAACTAAACGGCAGAAATACTTTGAAAACGGCTACTACAGCATTTATTTAGCAATAAATGTGACCATACTTTACTATTTTTATTCACAAATGCGAGTGAAATGCTCACAGTGTGGAGCCTTGACCACCTGCCAACGTGTTAGCCACCAAAGCCAAAATCGAACCACATTTGATAGGTGTTAATTTTAGGCCCTGGTGAAAAGACCCCAGGTGGCGGGGCAAGTGCATGTGTGTAAATTGACGATGCAAACAATTATGGATTTTCAACACATGAATATAAAAAGAAATGATGCAGTCAGTCTCTCCTCTACTTTTAGCCATGAGAGACTTGCATAATGTTGATATTAGCCCTCTGAATACAGTGAAAAGCAAAAAGTGCTGCTCTCTTCTCTGCCAGCTGCAGTTTTTCTTGTTATTTTTTTTGCAGCAGCTGACCATATGACTGGGCAATAATGAAGATAAGATAAAACTAGGATTTTCTTTGTGGAATGTGGTGTTAAAAAAGAAGAGCATCTCTTTGTCACTGTCATCGTCTCCCCATTTTTACAGCCATTGAAATCATATGTTTACAATCCAAGGTAACACTAAGTAATTTAGTCTCCTCAACTTGCTCAACAGCCACATTATTCATTATTAGATTCAGCTGAAGTCTAGAACGTAGAGAATTATTTTTACCAAATACAATTCTCTTAGTTCTAGAGATGTTCAGGACTAGTTTAATACTGGCAACCCATTTTAAAACTGACTGCAATTATTTGTTTAGGGTTGCAGTGATTTCACTAGCTGTGGTTGCTGACTCGTATAGGGTTGAATTATCAGCATACATAAATACACAGGCTTTGTTTAATGCCAGTGGCAGGTCATTAGTAAAAATAGAAAAGAGTAGAGGGCCTAGAAAACGGCCGTGTGTTTCACCACACTTTATATCTTTTTAACATTAGAGAAGCATCCATTAAAGAACATCTATTAGATCGATAGCTCTGAAATCACGATATGGTAGAGGTTGAAAAGCCTCAACAACAGGTTCTGGTCAATAATATAAAAGGCTGCATTGAAATCAAACAGTACAGCACCCCCAGTTATTATTATCCATTTATTTCCAACGATCATCAGTCATTTGTGTCAGTGCAATACATGTTGAGTGCCCTTCTCTATAAGCATGCTGAACATCTGTTGTTAATTTGTTTACAGAGAAATTGCATTGTCAAAAACAGCAAAAATGATTGGTCGGCTGTTATAACCAGTAAAATGTGATTTACCATTCTTGGGTAGTGGAATGACTTTGACTTCCCTCCAGGTCTGAGGATAAACATTTCTCATATGACAAATAGGAGTGGCAATATAGTCCGCTACTACCATCCTCAGTAGCTTTCTCTCTTAAATTGTCAAGACTAGGTGGGTTGTCATTATTGATGGCCAACAATAATCTTTCTACCTCACCCACACTAACTTTACAGAATTCAAAATTACAATGCTTTTCTTTCATTATTAGGTCATTTATGCATGCATGTGAAGGCACACAGTTTGTTGTTGGCATTTAATGCCTAAATTTGCCTACTTTGCCAATTAAATAGTAATTAAAGTAATTGGCAACATGAAAATGTCTTCTTTCTCTTTGTTCAGTTTACTCACATCATTTCTCAATTTACAGTAAATTTGCCAATCAAATGTGCAGCCAGATGTATTCACTACTCTGTTTGCCTCGTCCCTCTCAACCATACAGCTTTTAAATTCCTTATCAATCCACGGGGCCTTAACAGTGCTAGCAGTCAATTTCTTAATAGGTGTATGCTTATCAAGAACTGGAAGAAACAATTTCATAAATTTAGCAAGTGCAGCATCTGGATGCTCCTCATTACACACTATAGTGAGAAGCTTCCTCTTGAGTGGACAGCTTGATGAAAAGCAGTCTTTATTCAGGTCACCCAGAAAATAAACTCTCTGTTAACATCACACACAATATCAAGCATAGCACATATATAGTTGAAGTCGGAAGTTTACATACACTTAGGTTAGAGTCATTAAAACTAGTTTTTCAACCACTCCACAAATTTCTTGTCAACAAACTATAGTTTTGGCAAGTCCTTTAGGACATCTACTTTGTGCATGACACAAGTAATTTTTCCAACAATTGTTTACAGGCAGATTATTTCACTTATAATTCACTGTATCACAATTCCAGTGGGTCAGAAGTTTACATATACTAAATTGACTGTGATTTAAACAGCTTGGAAAATTCCAGAAAATTATGTAATGGCTTTAGAAGCTTCTGATAGGCTAATTGACATCATTGGAGTCAATTGGAGGTGTACCTGTGGATGTATTTCAAGGCCTAACTTCAAACTCAGTGCCTCTTTGCTTGACATCATGGGAATATTTTTAAAAATCAACCAAGACCTCAGAAAAAAATTGTAGACCTCCACAAGTCTGGTTCATCCTTGGGAGCAATTTCCAAATGCCTGAAGGTACCACGTTCGTCTGTACATACAATAGTATGCAAGTATAAAGACCATGGGACCACGCAGCCGTCATACCGCTCAGGAAGGAGATGCAATTCTGGCTCCTAGAGATGAACGTACATTGGTGTGAAAAGTGCAAATCAATCCCAGAACAACAGCAAAGGACCCTGTGAAAATGCTGGAGGAAACAGGTGCAAAAGTATCTATAGCCACAGTAAAATGAGTCCTATAACCTGAAAGGCCGCTCATCAAGGAAGAAGCCACTGCTCAAAAACCACCAAAAAAGCCAGACTACGGTTTGCAACTGCACCTGGGGACAAAGATCGTACTTTTTGGAGAAATGTCCTCTGATCTGATAAAACAAAAATACAACTGTTTGGCCATAATGACCATCGTTATGTTTGGAGGAAAAAGGAGGGAGGTTTGCAAGCCAAAGAACACCATCCCAACCGTGAAGCAGGGGGGTGGCAGCATCATGTTGTTGAGGTGCTTTGCTGCAGGAGGGACTGGTGCACTTCACAAAATAGAATGCACCATGAGGCAGGAAAATTATGTGGACATATTGAAGCAACATCTCAAGACATCAGTCAGGAAGTTAAAGCTTGGTTGCAATTGGGTCTTCCAAATGGACCATGACCCCAAGCATTCTTCCAAAGTTGTGGCAAAATGACTTAAGGACTTAAGAACTGAAAAAGCAAGGAGGCCTACAAACCTGACTCAGTTGCAGCAGCTCTGTCAGGAGGAATGGACCAAAATTCACCTAACTTATTGTGGGAAGCTTGTGGAAGGCTACCCGAAACGTTTGACCCAAGTTACATTTACATTACATTTACATTACATTTAAGTCATTTAGCAGACGCTCTTATCCAGAGCGACTTACAAATTGGTGCATTCACCTTATGACATCCAGTGGAACAGCCACTTTACAATAGTGCATCTACATATTTTAAGGGGGGGGGTGAGAAGGATTACTTTATCCTATCCTAGGTATTCCTTAAAGAGGTGGGGTTTCAGGTGTCTCCGGAAGGTAGTGATTGACTCCGCTGTCCTGGCGTCGTGAGGGAGTTTGTTCCACCATTGGGGAGCCAGAGCAGCGAACAGTTTTGACTGGGCTGAGCGGGAACTGTACTTCCTCAGTGGTAGGGAGGCGAGCAGGCCAGAGGTGGATGAACGCAGTGCCCTTATTTGGGTGTAGGGCCTGATCAGAGCCTGGAGGTACTGAGGTGCCGTTCCCCTCACAGCTCCGTAGGCAAGCACCATGGTCTTGTAGCGGATGCGAGCTTCAACTGGAAGCCAGTGGAGAGAGCGGAGGAGCGGGGTGACGTGAGAGAACTTGGGAAGGTTGAACACTAGAGGGGCTGCGGCGTTCTGGATGAGTTGTAGGGGTTTAATGGCACAGGCAGGGAGCCCAGCCAACAGCGAGTTGCAGTAATCCAGACGGGAGATGACAAGTGCCTGGATTAGGACCTGCGCCGCTTCCTGTGTGAGGCAGGGTCGTACTCTGCGGATGTTGTAGAGCATGAACCTACAGGAACGGGCCACCGCCTTGATGTTAGTTGAGAACGACAGGGTGTTGTCTAGGATCACGCCAAGGTTCTTAGCGCTCTGGGAGGAGGACACAATGGAGTTGTCAACCGTGATGGCGAGATCATGGAACGGGCAGTCCTTCCCCGGGAGGAAGAGCAGCTCCGTCTTGCCGAAGTTCAGCTTGAGGTGGTGATCCGTCATCCACACTGATATGTCTGCCAGACATGCAGAGATGCGATTCGCCACCTGGTCATCAGAAGGGGGAAAGGAGAAGATTAATTGTGTGTCGTCTGCATAGCAATGATAGGAGAGACCATGTGAGGTTATGACAGAGCCAAGTGACTTGGTGTATAGCGAGAATAGGAGAGGGCCTAGAACAGAGCCCTGGGGGACACCAGTGGTGAGAGCGCATGGTGAGGAGACAGATTCTCGCCACGCCACCTGGTAGGAGCGACCTGTCAGGTAGGACGCAATCCAAGCGTGGGCCACGCCGGAGATGCCCAACTCGGAGAGGGTGGAGAGGAGGATCTGATGGTTCACAGTATCGAAGGCAGCCGATAGGTCTAGAAGGATGAGAGCAGAGGAGAGAGAGTTAGCTTTAGCGGTGCGTAGCGCCTCCGTGATACAGAGAAGAGCAGTCTCAGTTGAATGACTAGTCTTGAAACCTGACTGATTTGGATCAAGAAGGTCATTCTGAGAGAGATAGCGGGAGAGCTGACCAAGGTTAAACAATATAAATACAATGCTACCAAGTAGTAATTGAGTGTACTTCTGACCCACTGGGAATGTGATGAAAGAAATAAAAGCTGAAATAAATCATTATCTCTACTATTATTCTGACATTTCACATTCTTAAAATAGTGGTGATCTTAACTGACCTAAAACAGGGAATTTTACTCAGATTAAATGTCAGGAATTGTGAAAAACTGAGTTTAAATGTATTTGGCTAAGGTGTATGTAAAGGTGTATGGCCTATAGTAGCACCCCAAAAGAAGAGGCTTTAGGTGAGGCAGGTGAAAGTGGAACTGAGTCTGAGATGAGCAATATATGAACGTTATCTGATTTGAGCAAGTTATTGATTTCATAAACCTTATTTCTAAGGCAATATTTAATATGTACAATGTTTTGCCCTTTCCTGGGTAGCTTATCGGAGATAGACATAATATGAAGAAAAAACAGAAAGCATGACAAGAACATTGTCAATCAGGCACTTTTGAGTATCAATTGGTGTATGTACTGTATATGTGATGTGGAGCTGAAGTTGCTGACCCAAAGCTCGGCTCTCTCACTGCTACAAGTATTTTGGGAGGGAGGGTGGACAATGAGCCTGTCATAGTGGATGTAAGCAATGTTCCCACGCTCTCTGGCAGCAATAAGTACTTTACACCTCTGGCGCAAATCGCTTCCGAGTAGTCCTGACTCCAGAACAGCCATCTTGTCCTTAAATTTAAGTAATTTAGCAGATACTCTTATCCAGAGCAATTTACAGGAACAGTTAGGGTTAAGTGCCTTACTCAAGGGCATGTCAACAGATATATCAGCTAGTTGGTTTGGGGATTTGAACCAGAAACCTTTTGGTTACTGACCAAACACTCTGAACTGCTAAGCTACCACTATCGCTATCAGCCACCACCGATGTCAGGGAAGTGGTGAGAAGTATTGTTGATGTTCTCAGACTACCTGTAGCAGTAACAGCAGAGGCAGAGGAGGCGAGGCAGGGCCAGAGAGGATGTAGTCAGATATACAGAGATACTGGATGTAGTCTACTCTAGTAGGCCTACAGGTTGGAGGTGGTTCTCAGAGCTGGGCTGTATAGACAATAGTTTCTATGGCATCACAAATACACACATATAGAGAAAACACGCAACTGGAATAATGTATATTAAGCTATCGACAAATATAGTTAAGCACTGAGTTACCTCATTTATCCGTCATGACTGACTGTTGCACCGCATGATTGTTGTGTATGTGAGCAAGGGTGAAGTGAGTTCATTACTCATCTGCTGACACAGAGAGAGATGGTCACATTACAGTAGCAGCACCCCCATCATAGGATTAGAGGTTAGTTGGCCACACACACACACACACACTACATCATGTTGTTGCCATTGTACAGGACACTGTATTTTCCCAGGACTGTGTTTTCAGAGATTACAGCATGGTTTCAGTCTTAAACAGTCATTTTACGGTAATCCTGACCGCAGAAAACTAGTAAAGACAACAGACATGTTACGCATCAAAATATTGTTAGTTTAAAGTTCATTGAGAGTCAAAATCAGGTTTTTGATGAAATTGGATGATTTTTAAAGGAAACCAGATCAAAGTCTTCTTGGTCATGGAAACTTGGCCATGGAAACCAGATCATCTTGACCATGTTCGGTTATAATCTCCACCTGGCACAGCCAGAAGAGGACTGGCCACCCCTCATAACCTGGTTCCTCTCTAGGATTCTTCGTAGGTTCTGGCCTTTCTAGGGAGTTCTTTCTAGCTCCCGTGCTTCTACACCTGCATTGCTTGCTGTTTGGGGATTTAGGCTAGGTTTCTGTACAGCACTTTGTGACATCAGCTGATGTTAGAAGGGATTTATAAATACATTTTATTCATTGATTGTTTGATTTTGTTGTCCTTAAGCCATTTTGCCACAACTTTGGAAGTACGCTTGGGGTCATTGTCCATTTGGACAAGCTTTAACTTGATGTCTTGAGATGTTGCTTCAATATACCCACCTAATTTTCCTTTCTCATGAAGCCATCTATTTTGTGGAGTGAACCAATCTCTCCTGCAGCAAAGCACCCCAACAACATGATGCTGCCACCCCCATGCTTCACGGTTGGGACGGGGGTTTTCTGCTTGGAAACCTCCATTTTTTTCCTCCAAACATAACAATGGTCATTATGGCCAAACAGTTCTATTTTTGTTTCATCAGACCAGAGGACATTTCTCCAAAACGTACGATCTTTGTCCCCATGTGCAGTTGCAAACCGTACTCTGACTTTTTTATGGCGGTTTTGGAGCGGTGGAATCTTCCTTGCTGAGCGGCCTTTCAGGTTATGTTGATATAGGACTCGTTTTACAGTGGATATAGATACTTTTCTACATGTTTCTTCCAGCATCTTCACAAGGTCCTTTGCTGTTGTGCTGGGATTGATTTGCACTTTTCGCACCAAAGTACGTTCATCTTTAGGAGACAGAACGAGTCTCCTTCCTGAGCGGTATGACAGCTGCCTGGTCCCATGGTGTTTATACTTGAGTACTATTTTTTGTACCGATTAACGTGGTACCTTCAGGCATTTGGAAATTGCTCCAAAGGATGAACCAGACTTGTGGAGGTCTACAAATTGTGAGGTTCTTCGTGATTTCTTTTGATTTTCCCATGATGTCAAGCAAACAGGCACTGAGTTTGAGGTTAGGCCTTGAAATACATCCACAGGTACACCTCCAATTGACTCCAATGATGTCAATTAGCCTATCAGAAGCTTCAAAAGTCATTACAGAATTTTCTGGAATTTTCCAAGCTGTTTAAAGGCACAGTCAACTTAGTGTATGTAAACTTCTGACCCACTGGAATTGTGATACAGTTAATTATAAGTGAAATAATCTGTCTGTAAACAATTGTTGGAAAAATGACTTGTGTCATGCACAAAGTAGATGTCCTAACCAACTTGCCAAAACTGTAGTTTGTTAACAAGAAATTTGTGGTGGTTGAAACCGAGTTTTAATGACTCCAATTTAAGTGTATGTAAACTTCCGACTTCAACTGTATATTTTCCAACGGGGCTATACATTTGGGTGAGGTTTTTTTCTGTCCTGAGTAGCATCATTTCACTTCCAAAAATAAAATTCAACAATCTAGTGTTTAGCGAACAGTAGTACCCGCAAAACACCAGTCTCAACATCAACAGTGAAGAGGAAACTCTGGGATTCTGGCCTTCTAGGCAGAGTTGCAAAGAAATAGCCATATCTCAGACTGGCCAATAAGGCAAAATAACATAGACACTGGACAGAGGAACTCTGCCTAGAAGGCCAGCATCCCATAGTCACCATTTCACTGTTGAAGGTTGAGACTGGTGTTTTGCGGGTACTATTTAATGAAGCTGCCAGTTGAGGACTTGTGAGGCATCTATTTTTCAAACTAGACACTCCAATGTACTTGTCTTCTTGCTCAGTTGTGCACCGGGGCCTCCCACTTCTCTTTCTATTCTGGTTATAGCCAGTTTGCGCTGTTCTGTGAAGGGAGTTGTACACAGTGTTGTACCAGATCTGCAGTTCCTTGGCAATTTCTCGCATGGAATAGCCACTTCTCAGAACAAGAACAGACTGACGACTTTCAGAAGAAAGTTCTTTGTTTCTCGCTATCTATCGCCTGTAATCAAACCCACAAATGCTGATGCTCCAAATACTCAACAAGTCTAAAGACGGCCAGTTGTATTGCTTCTTTAATCAGAACAACAGTGTTTAGCTGTGCTAACATAATTGGAAAGGGGTTTTCTAATGATCAATTAGCCTTTTAAAATGCTAAACTTGGATTAGCTAACACAGGGTGTCATTGGAACAAAAGAGTGATGGTTGCTGATAATGGGCCTCTGTACACCTATGTAGATATTCCATATAAAATCAGCCATTTACATCTACAATAGTCATTTAAAACATTAACTATGTCTACACTGTATTTCGGATCTATTTGATTTTCTTTTAATGGATGAAAAAATTGTTTTTCTTTCAAAAAGAAGGACATTTCTTTACTATATGTCTGTTACGTTTATGAGGGGTCAATTAAGGAAGATATCCTCTTCTGGAAACCAGCACAACAGGAGATTATATTTTTAAGGTACTGGACATCTTTGTGACATCAAATGGACTCTGGTGGTCAAGATGTGTTGGTATCTGTACTGATGGCACAAAAGCCATGACAGGGAGACATAGTGGAGTGGTAACACGCGTGCAAGCAGTTGCTCCCGACGCCACTTGGGTACACTGCAGCATCCACCGAGAGGCTCTTGCTGCCAAGGGAATGCCTGACAGTTTGAAAGACGTTTTGGACACTACAGTAAAAAATGGTTAACTTTGTTAAAGCAAGGCCCCTGAACTCTCGTATTTTCTACGCTATGCAATGACATGGGCAGCGACCATGTAACGCTTTTACAACATACAGATGTGCGCTGGTAATCAAGGGGCAAAGTATTGACAGGCTTTCACGATGCAGAGTTTGTCACATGACTGGCCTGTCTGGGTGAGGTTTTTTTCTCGTCTAAATGATCTGAATCTAGGATTACAGTGTCTTCACTGACATTTTCAACCTCTGCCTGACCGAGTCTGGGATACTGGGATGTTTCAAGCAGACCGCCAACGTTCCTGGGCCCAAGGAAGCGAAGGTAACCTGCTTAAATGATTAGTGCCCCGTAGCACTCAATTCGGTAGCCATGAAGTGCTTTGAAAGGCCCAGTACATCACTACTGCCAAGCTTTTATTATCTATGCATAGTCACTTCACCCCTACCTACATGTACAAATGACCTCGACTAACCTGTACCCACGCACACTGACTCGGTACCAGTACCCCAGGTGGGTGATAAACATTGGTGGTGGACAAGTTTTTCCCACCTTACCATTCAAAGCACTTACCTTGGAAGTGTGTGATTTTGTTTGTGCAGAAAGAGTGAGTCTATAGAAAATAGTGTGTTTGTAAGAGTGTATGTGTGTGCGCCATAGAGACATTGTTGGGTGATCGGGTATCGGTCTCTGTTTGTGTCTCTGTCCCTGTCCTTGTCCCTGCCTCTGTCTCTCGTATCACAAACTGCAGACACTACCCAATGAAAGCTCATTTCTGGGTATCGTCTGGTCCAGTGGGTTTACTGTGGCACTCAAGTTACATTTTTTGTCCCGAAAACTATATTGATTTTGTGAAACAAGAGATTGAACCTAAACAATAATCCAAAATCAAAACCGGTTAAGTCTTAGTAAAACATGAATCCCTTTATTAAGTCAATTAGAAAGCCCTGTAAAGGACATCAAAACACCAAGGCCCTTAGTCAATACTAATACCAATACATGCAGTAGGCCTACATGTCTTTCACATCATAAATCATATCATAAATCACAACAGTTACATCCCTACTCGGATTAGGGCCGGAACACAGAGATCTGATCCAATGGTATTTCTCTGAGGCTCATATGTTGTCAGACAACGTAAATTATGGCCAGAACAACCATTCGTCCATCATTTTTTTCTGACCGTCAAAAGTTGACATGAAGTCGACTTTGGAAGCACTTTCAACATGCCTTGAACATTCTATTTCTAACTTGTCCTGATATGGAGATGTATGCTAATGTCCTTTTGAATGATATTAGTAAAACAAACTAAACCAAAATAAACTTGTTGTGCCTTTGTGTCTCATACCCCTCTGCTGCCCCTTCTTGGTGAGATTGGGGAATTGCAACGTGAAATCTAAAGTTAGGACTGCTGCTTTGTCACTAGTTATCACAGCCACAGAGTCAAAATTGGCTATATTGTCAAAATTAATGAAAGCAAAAATGTTTTTCTCAGTCTTCATTTAAGGTTAGCGTTAGGCCTAAGTTTAGCAGTGTGGTTAAGGTTAAGGTTAGGGTTAGGTTTAAAATAAGATTTTGGGCAGAAAAATTGTTGCTCAGTTGGCAGCGCTTGGCACGATTCCCAGGACAACCCATACTTCAAATGTATGCATGCATGACTGCAAGTAATTCTGGATAAAATTGTCTGCTAAATGGCTAATATATTATAGAAATAGGTGGGGTTTAGCCATAATTATGACTTTGTGGCTTTGGTAGCTAGTGACGATCAAACTGCTGCCCTCCGTTCAGGAAATAGGGGAGTTGCAGATGTGTACTGGAAATGCTGCATCCCAGTGTTGAGATGGTTGTTCACACCTTGATGGTGCTGCAGCCTGGTGGTGAGATGGGAGCATTACACCTCGATGGTGTTGGCCATGCGCAGACAAAGGACTGAGTCGGAGGGGACATCCGCGGTGCTGATCTCATTCCCATCCAGACGAACCGTCCTCAGTTTGGAGAAGTTAATCACGTCCACGACACTACAGAAACTACCCAGGGTAAACTCTACAAAGAGAGAGGGAGAGAGCAACAGAGAGGGGAGGGAGACAAGTGTGGGAGAGAGCCAGCGAGAGAGGTAGAGACAGAGAGTGATATTGTTTACATTCTGGCATTCAAACAAAGAGCAAATGTGTTTCTTCAACTTCTAAGTGCTGCTGGAATCACATCATTAGACTATGGACGTGTCCTACCTGCAGCATTGTGTAAGGGCATCTGTGCACCACAACCACACTATGCTGCACCACAACCACACTATGCTGCACCACAACCACCCTATGCTGCACCACAACCACACTATGCTGCACCACAACCACACTATGCTGCACCACAACCACACTATGCTGCACAACCACATCACATGATGTGTCCAAAGCACCTTCCCACCTACTGTAACCTACTTTTCCCCCAACCTCAATGGAGCATTGTCATCATGGACTTCAATGGAGCATTGTCATCATGGACTTCAATGGAGCATTGTCATCATGGACTTCAATGGAGCATTGTCATCATGGACTTCAATGGAGCATTGTCATCGTGGACTTCAATGGAGCATTGTCATCATGGACTTCAATGGAGCATTGTCATCATGGACTTCAATGAAGCATTGTCATCGTGGACTTCAATGGAGCATTGTCATCATGGACTTCAATGGAGCATTGTCATCATGGACTTCAATGGAGCATTGTCATCATGGACTTCAATGGAGCATTGTCATCATGGACTTCAATGGAGCATTGTCATCATGGACTTCAATGGACAGCCAAGATGTTGTGTGCTCATACATGTCCATGTGTATGTTCTGCTTGCATGCAACCATGCATACTGTATACAGTTTAAGGATATGATATGTGGTTGCTGTTGATCCTCAGGGGCCTCCGTAGTTCATGTCATGATGAGATGACTCACAAATCAGTTTTGATGATGCTTAATTAGGTTGTCAGACATCACTAATTACACACACCTTTGATGTGGTTGGCCTGTAGGTAGAGGTGCTCTAGCGTCTGGCTGATGGGGGGGATCCTCTCCAGCTGGTTAAAGCTGAGGTCCAGCTCCACCAGGCCAGTCACGTTGAAGGTGTTGGGGGGGATGCCCTTGTCCGTCAGCTGGTTGTGGCCCATGCGAATGTATTGCAGCTGGGAGAACTTACTGAGGAATCCCTCTGGGACAGCGCTGATGGCATTAGACTCCAGGTACAGCTGGTGGATGTGCTCTGGGAGGCTGTCTGGAACCTGGAGGGGTCAGTCAGTCAATCAATAGATCACTTGATCAATTTATATATTGTGTTTTTACAAAAGTATTTTTGACTAAGTGCTTCACAAAGAGAAGACAGAAAAGTGAAATACACACACACACACACACACACACACACACACACACACACACACACACACACACACACACACACACACACACACACACACACACACACACACACACACACACACACACACACACACACACACACACACACACACACACACACACACACACACACACCCGTCACACTACGGTACCCTTTTCAGCTTGTTGCCGCTGATGTCGAGGAGTGTGAGTGAGTTCAACCCCCTAAGAGATGTGCCCATCTCCGTCAAAGCATTGCCTTGGAGATACAGGATGGTCAGGTTGTCCATGCCCTCCAGGGCCTCTGGTGTAATCTAGGCAACCACAACAAAACAAACTTTATTGAAATGATTGC
>NC_060175.1:25011678-25049178 GCF_021184085.1 Oncorhynchus gorbuscha | reverse complement strand
AATACTCTAAAGTTTTAAAAACTGTCAAAATATTGTCTGTGAGTATAACGAAACTGATATTGCAGGCGAAAACCTGAGGAAAATCCAACTAGGAAGTGCCTCTTATTTTGAAAGCTCCCAGTTCCATTGCATGCCTTCCCTCCATTTTAAGGGATATCAACCAGATTCCTTTCCCCATGGCTTCCACATGGTGTGAACAGTCTTTAGACATAGTTTCAGCCTTTTATTCTGAAAAATGAGCGAGAACGATCACATCGCTTCAGTGGATGGCTGGGTGCCAGCAGAGTTTTGCATGTGCAACAGCTTGGAGCAGACATTTTCTCTCTCTCTCCTATTGAAAAATCTACGGTCCTGTTGAAATATTATCGATTATATATTGTAAAAACAATCTGAGGATTGATTATAAAAAACGATTGACATGTTTCTACGAACTTTACGGATACTATTTGGAATTTTCATCTGCCCCGTCGTGACCACTCGAGCCTGTGGATTTCTGAACAAAACACGCCAAACAAAGGGAGGTATTTTGGATATAAAAATAATCTTTATGGAACAAAAGGAACATTTATTGTGTAACTGGGAGTCTATTTTGAAGCAACATCTCAAGACATCAGTCAGGAAGTTAAAGCTTGGTTGCAATTGGGTCTTCCAAATGGACAATGACCCGAAACATACCTCCAAAGTTTTGGCAAAATGGCTTAACGACAACAAAGTCAAGGTATTTAGAGTGGCCATCACAAAAACCCCTTAATCCTATAGAAAATGTATGGGCAGAACTGAAAAAGCGTGTGCGAGCAAGGAGGCCTACTGGAGGAATGGGCCAAATGGGCCAAAATTCTGGGAAGCTTGTGGAAGACTACCCGAAATATTTGACCCAAGTTAAACCATTTAAAGGCAATGCTAACAAATACTAATTGAGTGTATGTTAACTTCTGACCCACTGGGAATGTGATGAAAGAAATGAAAGCTGAAATAAATCATTCTCTCTACTATTATTCTGACATCTCACATTCTTAAAATATAGTGATGACCCTAACTGACCTAAAACAGGGAATTTTACTAGGTTTAAATGTTAGGAATTGTGAAACTGAGTTTAAATGTATTTGTCTAAAGGTGTATGTAAACATCCGACTTCAACTGTGTATATATGTCACATTCTGAACTTAGTTCCTTTGTTTTGTCTTTTGTTTTAGTATGGTCAGGGCGTGAGTTGGGTGGGTTGTCTGTTAGTTTTTCTATGATTTTCGATTTCTGTGTTTGGCCTGATATGGTTCTCAATCAGAGGCAGCTGTCGATCGTTGTCCCTGATTGAGAACCATATTTAGGTAGCCTGTTTCCTATTGTGTTTTGTGGTTATTTTCAGTCTTTGTGTGTCTGCACCAGATAGAACTTTTTCGGTTTTCACTTTGTTGTTTTGTTTTTGAAAGTGTTCAGTTTCATTAAAATAAGATGAACACTAACCACGCTGCGCTTTGGTCCTCTCCTTCTTCCCAAGACAACCGTTACAATATATATATATATAAACTCAGCAAAAAAAGAAACCTCCCTTTTTCAGGACCCTGTCTTTTAAAGATTATTCGTAAAAATCCAACAAACTTCAGATATTCATTGTAAAGGATTTAAACACTGTTTCCTATGCTGGTTCAATGAACCTGAAACAATTAATGAACATGCACCTGTGGAATGGTTGTTAAGACACTAACAGCTTACAGACGGTAGGTCACAGTTATGAAAACTTAGGACACTAAAGAGGCCTTTCTACTGAATCTGAGGAGGACTGCAGATGTGGCCAGGGCCTAGAATTGCAATATCTATACTGTGAGACGCCTAAGACAGCGCTACAGGGAGACAGGACGGACAGCTGATCATCCTCGCAGTGGCAGACCAAGTGTAACAACACCTGCACAGGATTGGTAAATCCAAAAATGACAGGTACAGGATGGTAACAACAACTGCCCGAGTTACACCAGGAACGCACAATCCCTCCATCAGTGCTCAGACTGAGAGAGTCTGGACTGAGGGCTTGTAGGCCTGTTGTAAGACAGGTCCTCACCAGACATCACCGGCAACAACGTCGCCATTGGGCACAAACCCACCGTCGCTGGACCAGTCAGTACTGGCAAAAGTGCTGTTCACTGACGACTCGTGGTTTTGTCTCACCAGGGGTGATAGTCGGATTCACTGTTTATCGCCGAAGGAATGAGGGTTACACCAAGGCCTGTTCTCTGTAGCGGGATCAATTAGGAGGTGGAGGGTCCGTCATGGCGGTGTGTCACAGCATCATCGGACTCAGCTTGTTGTCATTGCAGGCAATCTCAGCGCTGTTCGTTACAGGGAAGACATCCTCCTCCCTCATGTGGTACCCTTCCTGGAGGCTCATCCTGACATGACCCTCCAACATGACAATGCCACCAGCCATTCTGCTTGTTCTGTGCGTGATTTCCTGCAAGACAGGAATGTCAGTTTTCTGCCATGACCAGGGAAGAGCCCGGATCTCAATCCCATTGAGCACGTCTGGAACCTGTTGGATTGAAGGGTGAGGGCTAGGGCCATTACCCCCAGAAATGTCCAGGACCTTGCAGGTGCCATGGTGGAAGAGTGGGGTAACATCTCACAGCAAGAACTAGTAAATCTGGTGCAGTTCATAAGGAGGAGATGCACTGCAGTACCTAATGCAGTTGGTGGCCACACCAGATACTGACTGTTAATTTTGATTTTGACCCCCCTTTGTTCAGGGACACATTATTCAATTTCTGTTAGTGTCACATCCTGACCATAGTTTGCTTTGTATGTTTCTATGTTTTGTTTGGTCAGGGTGTGATCTGAGTGGGCATTCTATGTTGTGTGTCTAGTTTGTCTGTTTCTGTGTTTGGCCTGATATGGTTCTCAATCAGAGGCAGGTGTTAGTCATTGTCTCTGATTGGGAACCATATTTAGGTAGCCTGTTTGGTGTTGGGTTTTGTGGGTGATTGTCTCCTGTGTCAGTGTTTGTACCACACGGCACTGGTTTCGGGTTTTCACATTTATTGTTTTGTAGTTTGTTCATGTATAGTTTTCCTTATTAAAAAAACATGAACTTCAACCACGCTGCGTATTGGTCCGCCTCTCCTTCGACGGAAGAATCCCGTTACAGAATCACCCACCATAGCAGGACCAAGCGGCGTGGTGATAGGCAGCGGCAGCAAGAGCAGCGAAGTATGGACTATACTACTTGGGAGGAAATAGACAGGTGGGCGGTCGACCCAGGGAGAGTGCCAGAGCCCGCCTGGGATTCGCTGGAGCAGTGCGAGGAGGGTTATAGGAGAATGGAGTTGGAGAGACGAGTGCGGCGACGTGGAAGGAAGCCCGAGAGTCAGCCCCAAAAATGTCTTGGGGGGCGGCACACAGGGAGTATGGCGAAGCCAGGTAGGAGCACTGTGCCAACTTCCTGTGCTTACCGAGGGCTAGAGAGGCCGGGCAGGCACCGTGTTATGCTTTGGAGCGCACGGTGTACCCAGTGTGGGTGCTTAGCCTGGTGCGGTACATTCCAGCTCCGCGTATCGGCCGGGCTAGAGTGGGCATCGAGCCAAGTGCCATGAAGCCGGCTCTACGCATCTGGTCTCCAGTGCGTCTCCTTGGGCCGGCTTACATGGCACCAGCCTTGCGCACGGTGTCACCGGTTCGCCTGCATAGCCCAGTGCGGGCTATTCCACCTCGCCGCACTGGCAGGGCGACCGGGAGCATTCGACCGGGTAAGGTTGGGCAGGCTCGGTGCTCAAGAGCTCCAGTGCGCCTGCACGGTCCGGTCTACCCAGTACCACTTCCACGCACCAGCCCTCCGGTGGCAGCTCCCCGCACCAGGCATCCTGTGCGTGTCCTCGGCCCAGTGCCACCAGTGCCAGCACCACGCACCAGGCCTACAGTGCACTTCGCCTGTCCAGCGCTGCCGGAGCCTTCCTCCTCTCCAGCGCTGCCGGAGTCTCCCGCCTGTTCAGCGCTGCCGGAGTCTCCCGCCTCTCCAGCGCTGCCAGAACCTTCCTCCTCTCCAGCGCTGCAGGAGTCTCCCGCCTCTCCAGCGCTACCGGAGCTTTCCTCTTCTCCAGCGCTGCCGGAGTCTCCCGCCTGTCCAGCGCTGCCAGAGCTGCCAGTCTGCAAGGAGCTGCCAGTCTGCAAGGAGCTGCCAGTCTGCAAGGAGCTGCCAGTCTGCATGGAGCAGCCAGAGCTGCCAGTCTGCATGGAGCAGCCAGAGCAGCCAGTCTGCATGGATCAGCCAGAGCCGCCAGTCTGCATGGAGCAGCCAGAGCCGCCAGTCTGCATGGAGCAGCCAGTGCCGCCAGTCTGCATGGAGCAGCCAGTGCCGCCAGTCAGCATGGAGCAGCCAGAGCCGCCAGTCAGCCAGGATCTGCCAGAACCGCCAGTCAGCCAGGATCTGCCAGAGCAGCCAGTCAGCCAGGTTCTGCCAGAATCGTCAGCCAGTACGGAGCTGCCCCTCTGTCCCGAGCTGCCCCTCTGTCCCGAGCTGCCCCTCTGTCCCGAGCTGCCCCTCAGTTCAGTGGGGTCATTTAGAAGGGTCGCAGTGGTTAGGAGGCCACGGAAGCAGACAATGTGGCGGACTAAGACTATGGTGAAGTGGGGGCCACGTCCAGCACCAGAGCCGCCACCGCGGATAGATGCCCACCCAGACCCTCCCCAATAGGTTCAGGTTTTGCGGCCGGAGTCCGCACCTTGGGGTGGGGGGGGGGGGTACTGTCACAACCTGACCATAGTTTGCATTCTATGTTTTGTTTGGTCAGGGTGTGATCTGAGTGGGCATTCTATGTTGTGTGTCTAGTTTGTCTGTTTCTGTGTTTGGCCTGATATGGTTCTCAATCAGAGGCAGGTGTTAGTCATTGTCTCTGATTGGGAACCATATTTAGGTAGCCTGTTTGGTGTTGGGTTTTGTGGGTGGTTGTCTCCTGTGTCAGTGTTTGTACCACACGGGACTGGTTTCGGGTTTTCACATTTATTGTTTTGTAGTTTGTTCATGTATAGTTTTCCCTATTAAAAAACCATGAACTTCAACCACGCTGTGTATTGGTCCGCCTCTCCTTCAACGGAAGAATCCCGTTACAGTTAGTCACATGTCTGTGTTTTTTGTCTCAGTTGTTGAATCTTGTTATATGTTCATACAAATATGCATACATGTTAAGTTTGCTGAAAATAAACGCAGTTCACAGTGAGAGGACGCTTCTTTTTTTGCTGAGTTTATATATATATACTATATATATAAATATATATATATAGGGGGAGGAGGGGGTGACCTCCCCTCTCCCTTCTAATGACCGTCTCATTCTATAGGTCTTTATCCCATCACTGTGATGCTGGGACACGCCCAGATCCACAGTGGAATTTAGAATTCACTCTTCCTTCTGAAACACATTCAGAACCACAGATATAATTTTACACAGCTTTCCCCTCAGGACATCAATACAGAGATATTATTACACAACACTTCTCCCTCCGAACTCTTGGAATGTGTTTGTCCCTGTAACAGGGCCTGGCTAGTCCTGCTATTCTTAACAGAGCAGCTTTGTCTCATATTGTAGTTTTTATAACGTTTTGTTTTAATTTGAGGGAGACTCTGAAGAGGTCCATGATATAAGCGCCCTGGTATGGTGGACCAGATGTCATGTCCCTTCAGAGTAAACAGAAACAGTCAGTGATTGTGTATATTACATATCGTACATGAGTTATTTCAGTGTTGGTATTTTTTGTTCAACACCCCAAAGCCACCAGCACCCCTCCTTCTGCCCTCCCAGCCGGTGTGTCTCTCTAAGTGTCTTTGACCCACTCTGGACTAGAGATCAACCGATTAATCGGAATGGCCGATTAATAGGGCCGATTTCAAGTTTTCATAACAATCGGAAATCGCTATTTTTGAACACCGATTTGGCCAATTTTTTTTGTATTTTCTTTTTTACACCTTTATTTAACTAGACAAGTCAGTGACGGCCTAGGAACAGTGGGTTAACTGCCTTGTTCAGGCTCAGAACGACAGATTGTTACCTTGTCGGCTCGGGGATTCAAACTTGCAATCTTACAGTTAACTAGTCCAACGCTCTAACCACCTGCCTCTCATTGCACTCCACGAGGATCCTACCTGTTACGCGAATGCAGTAAGAAGGCAAGGTAAGTTGCTAGCTCGCATTAAACTAATCTTATAAAAAACAGTCAATCAATCAATCAATCATAATCACTAGTTAACTACACATGGTTGATATTACTAGTTTATCTAGCGTGTCCTGCGTTGCATATATTCGATGTGGTGGGCATTCGCGGAAAAAGGACTGTCGTTGCTCCAATGTGTACCTAACCATAAACATCAATGCCTTTCTTAAAATCAATACACAGAAGTATATATTTTTAAACCTGCATATTTAGCTAAAAGAAATCCAGGTTAGCAGGCAATATTAACCAGGTGAAATTGTGTCACTTCTCTTGCGTTCATTGCACGCAGAGTCAGGCTATATGCGATAATAATATACGTTTTGTTTTCAAAATTATAGTTTCGGGATTCGACCATATTCATTCAGTATTGTTGTAATTGTCATTATTACAAATAAATATAAAAAATCAGCCAATTAATCGTTATCGTCTTTTTTTGGTCCTCCAATAATCTGTATCTGTATCAGAGTTGAAAAATCATAATCGGTCGACCTCTACTCTGGACAGATACGTCCATATTACAGCTTTATAGGGCTGTTTGGTTTTAGTGCATCTTTATCCAACTAACACTCTCTTTATGTGTCTCTCTCTCTCTGTGTGTATGTGTCTCTCAATCTCTCTCCCTTGCTATATTTTCTATTTTCCCATTACTCTTAACTTGCTTGGTTACCAGATACACACACCTCAAGGGTACGATGGACATTTTTTCTTTCTTCAGTGAGGTTGGTTGGTAGACTCAGTGGCTCCTTTAGTAACCGGAACCATAGAGCCTGAGGGTCAGACATACCGCTATACCCAAAACAGATGTCTCTTCATCACATCACACAGCTGCTTCAGCTGCTCTGCAGGAAATTCATTGCCTGAATCGGTAAACATTCTCTTTTGGGTTCTATTCACAGTGAAACTGGAATATGATGTATTTACAGAAATTACAAAATTAATTTAACATTTCACAATTTACAGAAGACTGTTAGTCCCCTAATATAATCCCTACGTTGCCTAGACTTTAGCTCAGTGGGCCAAAGTGGTCTTGAGGCTCATGGACGACCAAGGTTTGATAGTGGTCCTGCAGAGCTATCTTCTGTTGACATCCTGTTTGGGATGTAAAAGACAGAGGCCCAGAAATCACACACATATCATTAAGAAATGTGTTTGACTGAGTCTGGGCCATGTCCCAGATGTGTTCCATACCCACACATTTACACGTTTTCACACTTATGCATGTACGCACAAACACATACATGCACACATGCACATTTTTACATACACATGTATGCACACACACGCAAGCACATGCACACACACACACACACACACACACACACACACACACACACACACACACACACACACACACACACACACACACACACACACACACACACACACACACACACACACACACACACACACACACACACACACACACACACACACAGACAGATGTTGGTGGCAGAAACATTAAACAGTGTGACCATGGGAAGTATTCCTGCCTGATTGATAATGCCAAATCATAGAAATGCATTGAATAGAACATGAAAGATTCTGAATAGAACAACACTCAATGGGAATGACCATTCTACACACCCACATTCTATGCTAGACTAGTGCATATTGAAATGGCGCCCTCTAGCCGCAATAAGAGGGAGGGCCCTGGTGTATGATTAAATCATAAACACATCTGATTCACACAGTGAGGATGGTGTTTTTTGTTGTTGAATTTAAACATTTTGATAACCTTTTGAGGGTTGAGCTAAAATATCTGGTGGTGACTCATGGAGTTGCAGGACTGACAATGGCAAGTGTTTTATGCTTGGATTGGCTTTCTTTAGCTGAAGATGTGCTGGAACTTTGCAAATCCATGGTAACAGAATGATGCTGAACACAGATTTCTCTCTGAAAAAAAATGTATGTTAAAAAAACAAACAATGATTGCAAAGTTAAACAAACCATACAACTTTATGCACAAAGACTACTTTTAACAATTTCTGCACTGTTTTTCAAGTAAATATGTTTTTGAAAGATTTCTAAATGTTTTTGGAAAAAATTTTAAACGTGTTTTTGGAAATTGTTAAGTCATCCTTGTGCATAGGTTTGTGTTCTGTTCTATGGTTTGTGTAACTTTGCCATTGTTGGTTTAGTTTGACATACATTTTTTAAAGAGAAAAATCTGTGTCTCGGGATCATTCTGCTACAGTGGAATCGCCCATTTAGAACAGAGTAAAGTTGGACAGCAGCAGAGAGAAAGCTGGTCTGGACAGACTGTAGAATTCATAGAACTTAGTTGAACTGGAACCATAAGGACTGGAAATCATCCAGAAGACATCGGACTGCTCAGATATGAGGCCGCTCTGTCTTTCTGCAACACAGCAGTTAGGAGAGAATTACATCTGGATTGCATGTGTGTCTTTATATGTCAGTGCACGTGTTCTAACATCAGATCAGAGACAGTTATCTGTCTGTTGATGATGTATGACCTCATCAGCTGTATATGAGCAGACTGCTGGTGATTTAGTGCTACCACTCACATACTGTACACACCCAACTATCTGACAGTGCTGATGGAGAGAGTGGGAGGGTTGGCTGGGGCACATATGGAGGGGAATGGGAGACTGAGGAGAGAGTGGAGGAGATAACAGTGGGGATATAGGCAGTACAGTTTTGGAGGGTCTGGGCAGGGGAATAGGTACCACATGGAGAGAGCGAGAGAGAGAGAGAGAGAGAGAGAGAGAGAGAGAGAGAGAGAGAGAGAGAGAGAGAGAGAAAGAGGGGAGGAGAGAGTGAGAGAGGAAAGAGAGAGAGGTTTTAATTTAAAGTAGGCAGACAGCCATAACTTCACTATTTGTCTGCCTGGAGAAAAACTATGGACTTGGTCCTTTCACATTGGCTCTTTCTCAGCCTGTACTGGCTCTCCTTCACTGTATACTGTTATATTTTATGACTTTTCCCTCTATCACTCTTGTCTCTTGTAATCACAAGGTTGCTGGTTCAAGTCTTGTTCCAGCTGTTACCTCTCAATCGTTACACATATGGGTAAAACTCTGAAAATGAGCATGGGCCATACTTGGTTACTATACTAAACTTGAATGAATGTTTTTGGTGTGAAAAGTGAATATTGCATGGTATTGTTGCTGTCGACCTACACTCCCCTATGTATGTATATCATTTTTCTCCATTTTTTATTTGTCTCTATACACCATATAATATAGTTATTATGAGGGGACAGTACCTCATAGGCATTGAGGAGTACACCACATCAATTACTGGCTTCATCAATAAGTGCATTCATGACGTCGTCCCCACAGTGACTGTACATGCATACCCCAACCAGAAGCCATGGATTACAGGCAGCATCCGCACTGAGCTAAAGGGTAGAGCTGCCGCTTTCAAGGAGCGGGACTCTAACCTGGACGCTTATAAGAAATTCTGCTATACCCTCCGACGAACCATCAAACAGGCAAAGCGCCAATACAGGACTAAGATTGAATCGTATCACACCGCCTTCGACACTAGTCGGATGTGGCAGGGCTTGCAAACTATTGAAGAGTACAAAGGGAAGTGCAACCGCGAGCTGCCCAGTGACATAAACCTACCAGACAAGCTAAATCACTTACATGCTTGCTTTGAGTCAAGCAACACTGAAACATGTATGAGAGCACCAGCTGTTCCGGATGACTGTGTGATCACGCTCTCCGTAGCCAATGTGAATAAGACCTTTAAACAGGTCAACATTCACAAGGCTGCAGGCCCAGATGGATTACCAGGATGTGTACTCCGAGCATACACTGACCAACTGGCAATTGTCTTTACTGACATTTTCAACCAGTTCCTGACCGAGTCTGTAATACCAACATGTTTCAAGCAGACCACCATAGTCCCTGTGCCCAAGAACACTAAGGTAACCTGCCAAAATTACTGCTGACCCGTAGCACTCACGTCTGTAGCCATGAAGGTCTTGAAAAGGCTGGTCATGGCTCACATCAACACCATTATCCCGTAAACCATAGACCCAGTCCAATTTGCATACACCCCCAACATATCCACAGATGATGCAATCTCTATTGCACTCAACACTGCCCTTTCCCACCTGGACAAAAGGAACACCTATGTGAGAATGCTATTCATTGACTACAGCTCAGCATTCAACACCATAGTGCCCTCAAAGCTCATCACTAAGCTAAGGACCCTGGGACTAAACACCTCCCTCTGAAATTGGAGCATGGACTTCCTGAAGGGCCGCTCCCAGGTGGTAAGGGTAGGGAACAACACATCTGCACGCTGACCCTCAACACGGGGGCCCCTCAGGGGTGCCTGCTCAGTCCCCTACTGTACTCCCCATTCACTCATGACTGCATGGCCAGGCATGACTCCAACACCATCATCAACTTTGCAGATGACACACCAGTGGTAGGCCTGATCAACGACAACGATGAGACAGCCTATAGGGAGGAGGTCAGAGGCCTGGCCGTGTGGTGCCAGGACAACAACCTATCCCTCAACTTGCTCAAGACAAAGGAGATGAATGTGGACTACAGGAAAAGGACGACCGAGCACTCCCCATTCTCATCGATGGGGCTGTAGTGGAACAGGTTGAGAGCTTCAAATTCCTTGGTGTCCACATCACCAACAAACTATCACGGTCTAAACACACTAAGAGAGTTGTGAAGAGGGCACAACAAAGCCTACTGCCCCTCAGGAGACTGAAAAGATTTGGCATGGGTCCACAGATCCTCAAAAGGTTCTACAGCTGCACCATCAAGAGCATCCTGACTGGTTGCATCACTGCCTGGTATGGCAACTGCTCGGCCTCTGACCGCAAGGCACGACAGAGGGTGGTGCGAACGGCCCAGTACATCACTGGGGCCAAGCTTCCAGCCATCCAGGACCTCTACACCAGGCGGTGTCAGAATTGTAAAAATTGTCAAAGACTTCAGCCACCCTAGTCATAGACTATTCTCTCTGCTACCGCACGGCAAGCTGTACTGGAGCGCCAAGTCTAGGTCCAAAAGGCTTCTTAACAACCTCTACCCCCAAGTCATAAGACTCCTGAACATCTAATCAAAGGGCTACTCAGACCCCTCTTTTACGCTGCTGAAACTCTGTTTCTAATCTATGCATAGTCACTTTAACTCTACCTACATGAACATATTACCTCAATTGCCTCGACTAACCGGTGCCGCCGCATATTAAGTCTGTACCGGTACCCCCTGTTTATTGTCATGTCTTGTAAGTCGCTCTGGATAAGAGCGTCTGCTAAAGATAAGCGCGTCTGCTAAATGACTTAAATGTAAATGTAAATGTCTTGTCATATTATGTTTTGTTCCTGTTCTTTCTCTTCACTCTGTCTCCCTCTGCTGGTCGTATTAGGTTACCTTCTCTTTCTCTCCTCCTCCAGCTGTTCCTCATCTCCTCTAACTACCTCGTTCACCCTTTTCCCACCTGTTCCCTTTTTCCCTCTGATTAGGTCTCTATTTCTCTCTCTGTTCCTGCTTCTTTCTTTGTCAGATTCTCGTTTGAGTTTCTCATGCCAGAAACAAACTATCGTCTCGTTTGCTTCATCCTTGTCCCGTCCTGTCGGAATCTGCCTGGCAAGTTCATCCTGTACTCAGCTAACTGTCTTATCGTTTGTACTGTGTCCAGTTCATCTGATGCTACGTGAGATCAGGTACCACTGTTCCTCTACGACCCGCGCCTACCCAGAGAGACCTGCAGCCTGTCCCCGCTACCCAGCTATTCTCCTCTGCTGCTAAGAAGGGGGCTCTTTTGTGATTATCAGAAGGACTTTTTGTTTCATTTGTCGCCCTCTCTGCGGGTTGTCTATTTTTCCATTATCTACATCTGAAGAGGATCTATGTCTTCCCTGTGTTTACATTAAAGGACTCTGTTTTTGTTAAACCGCTTTTGGGTCCTCACTCTAGTGCATAACATTTATAGCCTCACTTGTAATTTTACTGCTGCAGTTTAATTATTTCTTACTTATATTTTCTATTTTTTACTTAAAACATATTTTCTTGAAGCATTGTTGGTTAAGGGCTTGTAAGTAAACATTTCACTTTAAGGTCTACCTGTTGTATTCGGCGCATGTGACAAATACAATTTGATTTGACATGATGGCACCTTTTATTTAATGGTAGTTTCATACATATCTGATTTACCATTTCAAAATTAAAGCACTTTATATATTTAGTTCCCCCATTTGAAGATGTCATAAGTATTTGACTACTTCAAGTTTAGATGCATTTAGCTTATAGTTTGCTTTGGTTGTGTTTCAGATTATATTTTGTCCAATAGAAGGTGAATGGTGAATGCTGTATTTTGTCATTTTGGAATACATTTTTATTGTAAGTAAGAATAAAATATGTTTGTGAACACTTCTACATGAACGTGGATACTACCACGTTTATGGATAATGGCTCGAGGGTGCCAGGCTGCCCATCATTACGCATACCTGTCACCTTCGTTATGCGCATCAGCGCTTCATTGGACACACCTGTACTTGCCTTCCCTATATCTGTCTGTTGTAATGTTTTTCATGTCCAGACTCTGTCCTGTCCTGTTTCATGTCTGTTTATTAATTAAACGTTCACTCCCTGTACTTGCTTCTCATCTCCAAGTGTCTGTCCTTACAGAATGATGACAACCAATATTGGATGCCGTTGCCGATGGAACCGGGGGTGCTTCAGCTGGCTCGTTGGGCTTCCATACCTCAGCTGGCTCGTTGGGCTTCCATGCCTCAGCTGGCTCGTTGGGCTTCCATGCGTCAGCTGGCTCGTTGGGCTTCCATGCCTCAGCTGGCTCGTTGGGCTTCCATGCCTCAGCTGGCTCGTTGGGCTTCCATGCCTCAGCTGGCTCTTCCATGCCTCAGTTGGGCTTCCATGCCTCAGCTGGCTCGTTGGGCTTCCATGCCTCAGCTGGCTCGTTGGGCTTCCATGCCTCAGCTGGCTCGTTGGGCTTCCATGCCTCAGCTGGCTCGTTGGGCTTCCATGCCTCAGCTGGCTCGTTGGGCTTCCATGCCTCAGCTGGCTCATTGGGCTTCCATGCCTCAGCTGGCTCGTTGGGCTTTCATGCCTCCGCTGGCTCGTTGGGCTTCCATTCCTTAGCTGGCTCGTTGGGCTTCCATGCCTTAGCTGGCTTGAAAGGTTTCCTTGCATCGTTTGAAATGCCGGAAGGCTCCCACTCCTCAGCGGGAACGTCAGGCTTTCACGCCTCAGCCCGGCTCATCAGGCTCCTACGCCTCAGCCCGGCTCATCAGGCTCCTATGCCTCAGCCGGCTCATCAGGCTCCTATGCCTCAGCCGGCTCGTCAGACTCTCATGCCTCATACCCCCCCCCCAAAAAAAATGCTAACCTCCCCTGTTATTGGTAATGGTGAGAGGTTAGCATGCTTTGTTGTAGCCTCTAACATTCTCACTCATCATTGTCAATGATTCATTAATTATATTTTTAATCATGGCATTATCAGGATTGATTTAGAAGTGTTCAGAAACATGTTATCTACCACTTAGAAAGAAAATTCCTTCAGTCACCATTCACCATTCAGTTCTTATTGGGCAACACATGATCTGAAACCCAACCAAAACAAACTGCAAATGCACCCAAAGAGTTTGTAGCGACCACAATGCTACATTTGATGACATACAACAAGTGGAATTTGTCCAAATACTTATGACATCTTCAAATGGGGGGACTGTAAAGTGCTTTGATTTCTAAACAGTAAATCATATACAGTCAGAAGTTTACATACACTTAGGTTGGAGTTATTAAAACTTGCTTTTCAACCACTACACAAATTCATTGTAAACTAACTATAGTTTTGGCAAGTCAGTTAAAACATCTACTTTGTGCATGACACAAGTAATTTTTCTAACAATTGTTTACAGACAGATTATTTCACTTATAATTCGCTGTATCACAATTCCAGTGGGTCAGAAGTTTACATACACTAAGTTGACTGTGCCTTTAAACAGCTTGGAAAATTCCAGAAAATATGTCATGGCTTTAAAAGCGTCTGATAGGCTAATTAACATAATTTGAGCCAATTGGAGGTGAACCTATGGATGTATTTCAAGGTCTACCTTTAAACTCAGTGCCTCTTTTCTTGACATAATGGGAAAATCAAAATAAATCAGCCAAGACCTCTTTAGACCTCCACAAGTCTGGTTCATCCTTGGGAGCAAATTCCAAACGCCTGAAGGTACCACGTTCATCTCTACAAACAATAGTATGCAGGTATAAACACCATGGGACCACACAGCCGTCACACCTCTCAGGAAGGAGACGCATTCTGTCTCCTAGAGATGAACATCCTTTGGTGCGAAAAGTGCAAATCAATCCCAGAACAACAGCAAAGGACCTTGTGAAGATGCTGGAGGAGACAGGTACAAAGTATCTATATCCACAGTTAAACAAGTCCTATATCGACATAACCTGAAAGGCCGCTCAGCAAGGAAGAAGCCACTGCTCCAAAACCGCCACAAAAAGCCAGACTACAGTATGCAACTGCACATGGGGACAAAGATCGTACTTTTTGGAAAAAAGGGGGTGGCAGCATCATGTTGTTCGGGTGCTTTATTGCAGGAGGGACTGGTGCACTTCACAAAATAGATGGCATCAAGAGGAGGAAAATTACGTGGATATTTTGAAGCAACATCTCAAGACATCGGTCAGGAAGTTAAAGCTTGGTCGCAAATGGGTCCTTCAAATGGACAATGACCCCAAGCATGCTTCGAAAGTTGTGGCAAAATGGCTTAAGTACAACAAAGTCAAGGTATTGGAGTGGCAATCACAAAGCCCTGACCTCAATCCTGTAGAAAATGTGTGGGCAGAACTGAAAAAGCGTGTGCGAGCAAGGAGGCCTACAAACCTGAGTCAGTTACACCAGCTCTGTCAGGAGAAATGGGCCAACATTCACCCAACTTATTGTGGGAAACATTTGACCCAAGTTAAACAATTTAAAGGCAATGCTACCAAATACTAATTGAGTGTATGTAAACGTCTGACCCACTGGGAATGTGATGAAAGAATTAAAAGCTGAATTAAATTATTCTCTCTACTATTATTCTGACATTTCACATTCTTAAAATAAAGTGGTGATCCTAACTGACCTAAGAAACACATTTTTACTCGGATTACAGTTTTTTACAATCACTTTGCCACTAATTTCAGAACCTTGTGGTCATTTTTCAAAACTCTGGACACAAAACTCAAAACGGTCATCACTTGTAACACAGGCTGCCCAGTGTTCAAAACATTGCATTGTGCATTCATATCTTTAAAGAAACCTTACACTTGCAGAATAATTGGTTAAAATAACTCATTTATCATGAAATACCATAGGAACATTCATTTAGATCACCCACACACAAGATACAGATAGTTTCACTGTGTAGTGGTTCATACAATCATTAAATATTGTAGTACAAAATATGTGATACATGTTTCGTCATGCTACTACATGTAAATACATCAATGTGAAAGGACTAGTAGAGAGAATACTACAGACACAGTGGAATCATTGAACAAAATATGACATTTATTGATGAAATGCAAAAATAATTAGCTACAAAAAAATTACAACTACAGTAAAATGTCAGCTGCAGTGTTCCTCACCTGGCTTACTGTAAAAAACAAAACAAAGGAATGATTACTGTACTTCTATATTTCCATCCACCCTGTCTTGTGGATTTGGCCAAAGGTTCTCATCCACATCACAATGGATGTTTTCATTAGCCAAACATCTTGGGAAGAATCTTCGGGCGAATCCAGGCCTGACACTGGTCTGCCGTGATGTCATTGCATGCGTCATCCATGGCCTGGGGAAGGGTGGCTTGTTCATGAGGGCGCCTACAATATACCTTCCACCTCCATATGGAGAAAAATGTATATCGGGTTAAAAGGAGAGTATGGGGTAAGTACAGGGTGGTAAATTGTGGTTGGGCCTGAAACCATGCTTGCACCATTTGAGAATGGTATGATTGTTGATGCCACACATGGTGATTCCAGCATCTCAGAAACAGCTTCCCTCCTGGGATTTTTGTGCACTATAGTCTCTAGAGTTTTCAGAGAATGGTGCGATAAACAAAACACATTCAGTGAGCGGCATTTCTGTGGGCAAAAACACCTTGTTATTGAGAGAGGTCAGAGGATAATGTACAGACTCATTCAAGCCAACAGAAAGGCCACAAATCCTCAAATAACAGCTGTTTAAAACAGTGGTGCGCAGAATGGCATCTCTTAACATACGACACCATGAATAATTCAGGCTGTTGTGGAAGCAAAAGTGGGTCCTACCCAGTACTAGATAGGTGTACCTAAAGTGTACCTAGAGTGTACAGTGATGTCAAATCTGAAAACATGGTCTGGAAAAGTGGTACATGGGACCGTAGAAACAGTGTCTGATAAAGAATAATGATTAAATATTACATCCATAGATAATGTAGTCCAATTGGTTCATGTTCCACGGTAATTGATGTCAATGGATCTCGTTATACTGAAACTTTCATGATCTAAACATGGAATATTGTTTGTCAGTTTCCATAAAACTATGCATTAAGAGTAACGCGCAACATTTACTTAGCATTTTGAGCAGTTGTATCAATTGATAGTTAGATCATTGTAATGAAATGAATAGACAGTAATCTCAGATGTAATGTGTGAATTGCATTTTGAAATGGTAATACTTGGATGTCAAGTTGTGTCATTTTGAACAGGTGATTTTAGTTCAATCAACAAATTATCTTAGTTTTATGTGTATTGTATCCAAGCAATTGGAAAAAGTGTTAAGAGTTTTGAAAAATGTGCATTTTGATCATTGGTTGTGAGTTTTGTGTCTAGAGTTTTGAAAAATGACATCAAGGTTCCGAATTGTGAAAAACTGATTTTAAATGTATTTGGCTAAGGTGTATGTGAACATCCGACTTCAACTGTACGTGTGAAAATGCCTTCAAATAAAAGGTGGCATTCGGTACTGTCAACTCATATGAAACATTACATCTTGAATCCGAAATGCTGGAGTATAGAAACAGAGTTAAGATTTTAGCATCACTGAATAAAGAAGTAGGTGAGTGCTTGTGGTTGTTTGACAGAGTAACTTATTCTAGTGGTTAGTTGGCTCTCATTGGCTGCCTGCTGGTGAAAAGACTGAAAGACTGAAAGAACCTGGCCAAGAGACAATGGAAGGTTTCCTCATTTCAAGCTTTTGTTTATGGAAAAGCCATTAGCGTGTGTGTGTGTGTGTGTGTGTGTGTGTGTGTGTGTGTGTGTGTGTGTGTGTGTGTGTGTGTGTGTGTGTGTGTGTGTGTGTGTGTGTGTGTGTGTGTGTGTGTGTGTGTGTGTGTGTGTGTGTGTGTGTGTGTGTGTGTGTGTGTGTGTGTGTGTGTGTGTGTGTGTGTGTGTGTAGTAGTAGCCTAGAATGGTATGTGCTACCTGTTGGCAGTCTGTCCTAACATAGGCCACAGCTTTAAAAGATCAGTCAAGGTTTTTGAACTCTTTCATTCAATTATAAACCAGACAGACAAATCTATTTCATAACAATGTTATTGTGAAACTCTGCCAATATGGACCTAAGTTTCTGTTACCATGGAAAAGATTTGACAAATTATGATTCCAAAACTTTTTCTGAAGTTCTTCATTCTGTTTATCTGTCAAGCATCAGTTTGAACTTTGTATATGTTTATCAAAAAGCAGTAACTGCTTTTCTCATCAAACTTTCCATCAGTAACATTACAGCTCATAATTAAACATATTATTTTAGATCAAAAGAATCCGATATCATAATAATAGTGCCCTATTTAGCCCCCTATTAATAATCCTCCATTTTAGCCCCCTATTAATAATCTTCCATTTTAGCCCCACATGAATAATCCTCCATTTTAGCCCCCTATTAGTAATCCTCCATTTTAGCCCCCCATTAATAATCCTCCATTTTAGCCCCCTATTAATAATCCTCCATTTTAGCCCCCCATTAATAATCCTCCATTTTAGCCCCCTATTAATAATCTTCAATTTTAGCCCCACATTAATAATCCTCCATTTTAGCCCCACATTAATAATCCTCCATTTTAGCCCCCCTTAATAATCCTCCATTTTACCCCCTATTAATAATCTTCCATTTTAGCCCCACATTAATAATCCTCCATTTTAGCCCCCTATTAATAATCCTCCATTTTAGCCCCCCATTAATAATCCTCCATTTTAGCCCCCTCTTTCAGTCCCAAAATAACAATACACATTATAGTTCCCCCTTTAGTGCCCTATTTCAGTCCTCTGCTCATCATAATAGTCCCCTGTTTTAGTAGTCATAGCTAAACTGGGTGACATTATGTCAGACCTATGATGACACTGTTCCCCCGAGGAGGCTGTCATGTGAAACCCTTTGATTCTTCCTCTGGCAACATAGACAGAAACAGCATGTCTGACACTCAGAGGGTTGGGCAAAGTGCTTACACATGTACCCATGTGCACACACAGCCACACACACACACAGACACTGTGGAACTGATGGTGTTGTTATGATATCTGTTTGTGCTAGGGGGTGCTCCTTCTGTGTCTTTTTTTCTCTGTCGCTCTGTTCACACACTCCTCTTTCCCTCTCTTCCTCAGTCCCCATCCTCTCTTTCCCTCTCTTCATCAGTCCCCACCCTCTCTTTCTACCCATTCCCTCAGTCCCCACCCTCTCTTTCTACCCATTCCCTCAGTCCCCATCCTCTCTTTCTCTTCCTCAGTCCCCACCCTCTCTTTCTACCCATTCCCTCAGTCCCCATCCTCTCTTTCTACCCATTCCCTCAGTCCCCACCCTCTCTTTCTACCCATTCCCTCAGTCCCCATCCTCTCTTTCTACCCATTTCCTCAGTCCCCACCCTCTCTTTCTACCCATTCCCTCAGTCCCCATCCTCTCTTTCCCTCTCTTCATCAGTCCCCACCCTCTCTTTCTACCCATTCCCTCAGTCCCCATCCTCTCTTTCTACCCATTCCCTCAGTCCCCATCCTCTCTTTCTACCCATTCCCTCAGTCCCCATCCTCTCTTTCTACCCATTCCCTCAGTCCCCATCCTCTCTTTCTACCCATTCCTCAGTCCCCATCCTCTCTTTCCATTCCCTCTCTTCCTCAGTCCCCAGTCCCCTCTCTTTCTACCCATTCCCTCAGTCCCCATCCTCTCTTTCTACCCATTCCCTCAGTCCCCACCCTCTTTCTTTCCTCAGTCCCCTCTTCTACCCATTCCCCAGTCCCCATCCTCTCTTTCTACCCATTCCCTCAGTCCCCATCCTCTCTTTCTACCCATTCCTCAGTCCCCATCCTCTCTTTCTACCCATTCCCTCAGTCCCCACCCTCTCTTTCTACCCATTCCTCAGTCCCCACCCTCTTTCTACCCATTCCCTCAGTCCCCATCCTCTCTTTCTACCCATTCCCTCAGTCCCCATCCTCTCTTTCCTTCTCTTCCTCAGTCCCCACCTCTTTCCCTCTTTCCTCAGTCCCCATTCCCTCAGTCCCCTTTCCTTTCTTCCTCAGTTCCTCTTTCTTCCTCAGTCCCCTTTCCCTTTCTTTTCCCTTTCCCTCTCTTCCTCAGTCCCCACCCTCTCTTTCTACCCATTCCCTCAGTCCACACCCTCTCTTTCCCTTTCTTCCTCAGTCCCCACCCTCTCTTTCCCTCTCTTCCTCAGTCCCCACCCTCTTTTCCCTCTCTTCCTCAGTCCCCACCCTCTCTTTCCCTCTCTTCCTCAGTCCCCACCCTCTCTTTCTACTTCTCTCCCTCAGTCCCCACCCTCTCTTTCTACTTCTCTCCCTCAGTCTCCACCCTCTCTTTCTACTCACTCCCTCGGTCCTCCCAACCTCCATTTCTCCCTTAATCCCCCACAAGATTGCCTTCTTCCAGTCCCTCCCTCTCTCCAACCCCTCCCTTCTTCTCTCTATCCCCACTGCCTTCCTCTTCTCTACCCTCCTCCCTCTCCCTCCCACTGTCCTAACATTTTTCTCTCTCCCTTTGTCCCCATAGCGACCAGCAGTAACCCTGGAAAGCGCTGGAATATTTCCATTGTACGCAGCTGAGATGCACAAAAGATGCACACACACACATTCACACACAAAACCTGGGCCTGTTGCCTGGATCATAATACCAGAGATTGTCCCTTTGCATATTGATAAAGTACAGTGCATGGAGATTAAGGGCACTCCGAAGAGCACCTGATCCTGATGGCATGCAGCCTTTGAAAACTTGACCAGATTATAATTCAAACCCCATGCCATGATATCACACATGTCTTTCTCCCTTTATCCTTTATGACCGTTTCCCCCCTTCTCTCGCTCTCTCTCTTCATTTTAGATAACATGTTTCCACCAAATGTTGCAGGGTAGACAGTTACTATAGGGTGTTGTCTGAGTGGAAAGAGGGAGAAGAGAAAGAGGGGAGAGAGAGCGAAAGTAGAGAGAGAGAGAGTGAAAGTAGATAGAGAGAGAGAGAGAGAGAGAGAGAGAGAGAGAGAGAGAGAGAGAGAGAGAGAGAGAGAGAGAGAGAGAGAGAGAGAGAGAGAGAGAGAGAGAGAGAGAGAGAGAGAGAGAGAGAGAGAGAGAGAGAGAGAGAGAGAGAGAGAGAGAGAGCAAAAGTAGGTAGAGAGAGAGCAGAGGGAGAGAGAGAGAGAGAGAGAGAGAGTAGAGAGAGAGCAAAAGAGCAGGGAGGAGTAGAGAGAGAGAGAGAGAGAGAGAGCAGAGAGCAAAAGTAGGTAGAGAGAGAGCAGAGAGAGAGTAGAGAGAGAGAGAGAGTAGAGAGAGAGAGCAGGGAGAGAGAGAGAGTAGAGAGAGAGAGAGAGAGAGAGAGAGGAGAGAGAGAGAGAGAGAGAGAGAGAGAGAGAGAGAGAGAGAGAGAGAGAGAGAGAGAGAGAGAGAGAGAGAGAGAGAGAGAGAGAGAGAGAGAGAGAGAGAGAGAGAGAGAGAGAGAAAGTGAAGGGTATCGAGGAGGTCAAGGACCTTGCCTGTGTACCTCAGGAACGTATTTGGCAGTTTGTTTAAATTCTTCCGGCATCCTGAACACACACACACACAATTACCACCAACCACTATTATATGCTCATCGGTGCAGACCAGAGGTGGGACCTAGTCACTATTATTTGAGTCATATTCAGGTTTCAAGTCACAAGGTCCGAATCTCAAGTCGAGTCTCAAGTAGACCGGGTCGAGTCATGTCCAAGTCATGCATTCTAAGAGCAAGTTAAGTCGAGTTGAATCACAAGTTTTTAAGTCAAGTCTCAAGTCAAGAGGAAGAAAATCTATACATGCCATGAGTTATTCAGCTACAAAGTGGTGTCTATTTATTGAGGCTACCAGACAGCTCTTTTCATTATTTTGTCTACAACACATTTGATTATGTCACTGTAAAATAGGGACCTTGAAGCTGTGGTAAGGGAAAAAACTGAGTTTAAATGTATTTGGCTAAGGTGTATGTGAACTTCCGACTTCAAATGTACGCATGAAAATGCCTTCAAATTAAAGGAGGAATTCTGTACTGTCAACTCATATGAAACATTAGATCTTAAATCCGAAATGCTGGAGTATAGAAACAGAGTTAAGATTTTAGCATCACTGAATAAAGAAGTAGGTGAGTGCTTGTGGTTGTTTGTCAGAGTAACTTATTCTAGTGGTTAGTTGGCTCTCATTGGCTGCCTGCTGGTGAAAAGACTGAAAGAACCTGGCCAAGAGACAATGGAAGGTTTCCTCATTTCAAGCTTTTGTTTATGGAAAAGCCATTAGCGTGTGTGTGTGTGTGTGTGTGTGTGTGTGTGTGTGTGTGTGTGTGTGTGTGTGTGTGTGTGTGTGTGTGTGTGTGTGTGTGTGTGTGTGTGTGTGTGTGTGTGTGTGTGTGTGTGTGTGTGTGTGTGTGTGTGTGTGTGTGTGTGTGTGTAGTAGTAGCCTAGAATGGTATGTGCTACCTGTTGGAAGTCTGTCCTAACATAGGCCACAGCTTTAAAAGATCAGTCAAGGTTTTTGAACTATCTTTCATTCAATTATAAACCAGACAGACAAATCTATTTCATAACAATGTTATTGTGAAACTCTGCCAATATGGACCTAAGTTTCTGTTACCATGGAAAAGATTTGACAAATGATGATTCCAAAACTTTTTCTGAAGTTCTTCATTCTGTTTATCTGTCAAGCATCAGTTTGAACTTTGTATATGTTTATCAAAAAGCAGTAACTGCTTTTCTCATCAAACCTTCCATCAGTAACATTACAGCTCATAATTAAACATATTATTTTAGATCAAAAAAGAATCATAATAATAGTGCCCTATTTATCATTAATAATAATAATCCTCCATTTTAGCCCCCTATTAATAATACTCCATTTTAGCCCCCTATTAATAATCCTCCATTTTAGCCCCCATTAATAATCCTCCATTTTAGCCCCCTATTAATAATCCTCCATTTTAGCCCCCATTAATAATCCTCCATTTTAGCCCCCATGAATAATCCTCCATTTTAGCCCCTATTAATAATCCTCCATTTTAGCCCCCTATTAATAATCTTCAATTTTAGCCCCACATTAATAATCCTCCATTTTAGCCCCCTAATTAACAATCCTCCATTTTAATCCCCCATTCCAGCCCCCTATTAATAATCCTCCCCCCATTAATAATCCTCCATTTTAGGCCCCTCTTTCAGTCCCCAAATAACAATACACATTATAGTTCCCCCTTTAGTCCCCTATTTCAGTCCTCTGCTCATCATAATAGTCCCCTGTTTTAGTAGTCATAGCTAAACTGGGTGACATTATGTCAGACCTATGATGACACTGTTCCCCCGAGGAGGCTGTCATGTGAAACCCTTTGATTCTTCCTCTGGCAACATAGACAGAAACAGCATGTCTGACACTCAGAGGGTTGGGCAAAGTGCTTACACATGTACCCATGTGCACACACAGCCACAGCCACACACACAGACACTGTGGAACTGATGGTAGTGTTATGATATCTGTTTATGCTAGGGGGTGCTCCTTCTGTGTCTTTTTCTCTCTCTGTCGCTCTGTTCACACACTCCTCTTTCCCTCTCTTACTCAGTCCCCACCCTCTCTTTCTACCCATTCCCTCAGTCCCCATCCTCTCTTTCCTTCTCTTCCTCAGTCCCCACCCTCTCTTTCTACTTCTCTTCCTCAGTCCCCACCCTCTCTTTCCCTCTCTTCCTCAGTCCCCACCCTCTCTTTCTACTTCTCTCCCTCAGTCCCCACCCTCTCTTTCTCCTTCTCTCCCTCAGTCTCCACCCTCTCTTTCTACTCACTCCCTTGGTCCTCCCAACCTCCCTTTCTCCCTTAATCCCCCACAAGATCGCCCTCTTCCAGTCCCTCCCTCTCTCCAACCCCTCCCTTCTTCTCTCTATCCCCACTGCCTTCCTCTTCTCTACCCTCCTCCCTCTCCCTCCCACTGTCCTAACATTTTTCTCTCTCCCTTTGTCCCCATAGCTACCAGCAGTCACCCTGGAAAGCGCTGGAATATTTCCATTGTACGCAGCTGAGATGCACAAAAGATGCACACATACACATTCACGCACAAAACCTGGGCCTGTTGCCTGGATCACAATTCCAGAGATTGTCCCTTTGCATATTGATGAAGTACAGTGCATGCAGATTAAGGGCACTCCGAAGAGCACCTGATCCTGATGGCATGCATCCTTTGAAAACTTGACCAGATTATAATTCAAACCCCATGCCATGATATCACACATGTCTTTCTCCCTCTATCCTTTATAACCGTTTCCCCCCTTCTCTCGCTCTCTCTCTTCATTTTAGATAACATGTTTCCACCAAATGTTTCAGGGTAGACAGTTACTATAGGGTGTTGTCTGAGTGGAAAGAGGGAGAAGAAAAAGAGGGGGAGAGAGAGAGCGAAAGTAGAGAGAGAGAGAGTGAGTGAGAGAGAGTGAAAGTAGATAGAGAGAGAGAGCACACAAAAAACTATACATACCTTGGCCTAAACATCAGCGCCACAGGTAACTTCCACAAAGGTGTGAACGATCTGAGAGACAAGGCAAGAAGGGCATTCTATGCCATCAAAAGAAACATAAATTTCAACATACCAATTAGGATTTGGCTAAAAATACTTGAATCAGTCATAGAGCCCATTGCCCTTTATGGTTGTGAGGTCTGGGGTCCGCTCACCAACCAAGACTTCACAAAATGGGACAAACACCAAATTGAGACTCTGCACGCAGAATTCTGCAAAAATATCCTCCGTGTACAACGTAAAACACCAAATAATGCATGCAGAGCAGAATTAGGCCGATACCCACTAATTATCAAAATCCAGAAATGAGCCATTAAATTCTACAACCACCTAAAAGGAAGCGATTCACAAACCTTCCATAACAAAGCCATCACAAACAGAGAGATGAACCTGGAGAAGAGTCCCTAAGCAAGCTGGTCCTGGGGCTCTGTTCACAAACACAAACACACCCTACAGAGCCCCAGGACAACAGCACAATTAGACCCAACCAAATCATGAGAAAACAAAAAGATAATTACTTAACACATTGGAAAGAATTAACAAAAAAACAGAGCAAACTAGAATGCTATTTGGCCCTACACAGAGAGTACACAGCGGCAGAATACCTGACCACTGTGACTGACCCAAAATTAAGGAAAGCTTTGACTATGTACAGACTCAGTGAGCATAGCCTTGCTATTGAGAAAGGCCGCCGTAGGCAGACATGGCTCTCAAGAGAAGACAGGCTATGTGCTCACTGCCCACAAAATGAGGTGGAAACTGAGCTGCACTTCCTAACCTCCTGCCCAATGTATGACCATATTAGAGAGACATATTTCCCCCAGATCACACAGATCCACAAAGAATTCGAAAACATATCCAATTTTGAAAAACTCCCATATCTACTGGGTGAAATTCCACAGTGTGCCATCACAGCAGCAAGATTTGTGACCTGTTGCCACGAGAAAAAGGGCAACCAGTGATGAACAAACACCATTATAAATACAACCCATATTTATGCTTATTCATTTTATCTTGTGTCCTTTAACTATTTGTACATTGTATATATATATATATAATATGACATTTGTAATGTCTTTACTGTTTTTAAACTTCTGTATGTGTAATGTTTACTGTTAATTTTTGTTGTTTTTCACTTTATATATTCACTTTGTATGTTGTCCACCTCACTTGCTTTGGCAATGTTAACACACGTTTCCCATGCCAATAAAGCCCTTGAATTGAAATTGAATTGAGAGAGAGAGCAAAAGTAGAGAGAGAGAGAGTAGAGAGAGAGAGAGAGAGAGAGAGTAGAGAGAGAGAGAGTAGAGAGAGTAGAGAGAGACAGAGAGAGAGAGAGAGAGAGAGAGAGAGAGAGAGAGAGAGAGTAGAGAGAGAGAGCAAAAGTAGAGAGAGAGAGAGTAGAGAGAGAGAGAGAAAAGTAGAGAGAGAGAGAGAGAGAGAGAGAGAGAGAGAGAGAGAGAGAGAGAGAGAGAGAGAGAGAGAGAGAGAGAGAGAGAGAGAGAGAGAGAGAGAGAGAGAGAGAGAGTAGAGAGAGAGAGAGAGCTTAATAAGTAAATATACATTTCATAAGTAATGTACAGTAATATACATGTCAAACAAATTTCAAAACCAAAATACCAGTAGGCCTATGCTAGTAATTGTTTCTTGATGCCCCATTGCTGGTGAGCTTGCAAAGTACCGTTAATATTATTGACCATCAAACATTTTTTGGAGCTGTATATTTATTTATTACAGTGGTGGAAAAAGTCATACTTGAGTAAAAGTATATATACTTTAATACAAAGTTACTCAAGTAAAAGTGAAAGTCACCTAGTAAAATACTACTTGAGTAAAAGTCTAAAATATTTGGTTTTAAACATACTTAAGTACCGAAAGTAACTGGAATTGCTAAAATATGCTTAAGTGTCAAAAGTAAAAGTAGAAATATAAACCATTTTAAATTCCTTATATTAAGCAAACCAGATGGCACAATTTGCTTGTTTAAAAAAATGTATGGATAACCAGGGGCACACTCCAACAATACATTTGTTTTTAGTGAGTCTGCCAGGCCAGAGGCACTAGGATTGACCACTGTTCTCTTGATAAGTGCTTAAATTTGACAATTTTCTTGACCTGCTAAGCATTCAAAATGTTACAAGTACCTTTGGGTGTCAGGGAAAATATATGGAGTAAAAGGTACATTATTTTATTTAGGAATGTAGTGAAGTACGTGCTTCAACACCTGCATTGCTTGCTGTTTGGGATTTTAGGCTGGGTTTCTGTACAGAACTTTGAGATATCAGCTGATGTACGAAGGGCTATATAAATACATTTTATTTGATTTTATTTGAAGTAAAAGTAGTCAAAAATATAAATAGTAAAGTACAACTATCCCCAAAAACTACTTAAGTAGTACTTTAAAGTATTTTTACTTAAGTACTTTACATCACTGATTTAAGTATGGCAATCCTCTCTCCCAACAATTAGATTTTTGCGCTGCACTCGATCCGTTTAGATGTACAGAAAATCTTGATTGACAGTTTGCTGGTCCAATCAGAGGGCCGAGTTTGCGTTTCACTAGCCAATCTGTTGCGCGTTTTTTGTTTTTTTTGCAGGGCGATGCTGAGGCTACTGACTCTGGCTGTTTAGAGAATAAACAACGGAGTTTGTGACACAAATTGAATTACGAACGTTACAAAACCTGGTTAGATCATTTCACGTCATCAGTCCAAAGTCAAAGTCAAGTCTCAGGTTATTTTATTTCCCTTCAAGTCGAGTGTCAAGTCATCAAATTTGGGACTCAAATTATACTCGAGTCCAAGTCATGTGACTCAAGTCCACAACTCTGGTGCAGAGACAGACCGATGACCACCTCTACTGTCTTCGACTACATGTTTATACTGTACAGAGAACAGCTCAGGAAAACAAACAACCACAAGCCAGAACTACACCTGTTCTACCACAGCTAAAACAAACATGGGTACTCTGTTTCCTTCATTTACCTGGGGTGAGTTAGTGAGTTTATGCAATTTGAAGTTGGACAGAAATTATTTTATTCATAGATGAGTAATTCCACTGTAATTGTACTGTAGTGAGGTATACCTTTAAAGGTGGGCATTTCATCTTCTGACTAACAGGCAGAGTGGTGTGGATGTGAATGACTGTACTTTAACCCAATCGTCCCCTAACTCAATGAGATATGAAGATTAAGTCCAGTTGACTTGTAACGATGATGCAGTCTGCCATTTTTGTGTGTATTATGTGTGTGGGAGCGAGCATGTATGCATGTGTGTGTGTGAGCAAGCCTGTGTGTGTGGGTGTGAGAGTGAAAGCTATCCACTGTGCATTATTAAGACACTGCAGCTGTGCACGTGGAAAAATACAGACACATTCCTCTCTGTCCAAGGCAGATGCATGTCTGCACAGCAAGAAATGTCAGGGAAAAAAGTTGCATGAATGCCTGTACTGTATTACAGTATTGAGATCTTAAGTGACAAAAACGTAGTCACTGGTTGGTGTCTCATGCTGTAACAACAGCCTCTCCAGGAGTCACAGGCTGTAGCTTCTTGCTGTAGAAGTGTTGTGTTCATTTTGCTAAAGCAGATCATTAAAGTTGCTGTGTCCATGGCTGTAAGTGTGTTCATGGTGCTGGGTCTGGTCCTGGTCTGAGGATGTGCATATGTATTTCATGAATATAATTATTATTCCCAGGTAATCTAAACTATCTCCATGGCCACGGTGCGGTAAATAGTGGCCCTAGGTCTCTGGCTGGGTCTGGTGCTAAGTGTCTGCAGCTGCAGGTCTGTGTATTTATATATAATATATTTAATAAAAAAAATCACTATTATTGTTACTATTGTCAGTCCCAGGTTATCCATGACTGTGCTGCGGTCCGTGCTGGCCCTGTCTCTCGCTCTGGTGCTGGGTCTGGTGCTGAGTGTCTGCAGGTAAGTGTGTGGCAACCCAGGGGTACCCCAAGAACTGGACTACGGAGGGGTTCCTCTCTGTCCTCAGCCTGAGGGGCTGGAGGAAACCCTCTGTCCTCAGCCTGAGGGGCTGGAGGAACCCTCTGTCCTCAGCCTGAGGGGCTGGAGGAACCCTCTGTCCTCAGCCTGAGGGGCTGGAGGAACCCTCTGTCCTCAGCCTGAGGGGCTGGAGGAACCCTCTGTCCTCAGCCTGAGGGGCTGGAGGAACCCTCTGTCCTCAGCCTGAGGGGCTGGAGGAACCCTCTGTCCTCAGCCTGAGGGGCTGGAGGAACCCTCTGTCCTAGGCCTGAGGGGCTGCATGGACCGAGCATGGCACTGTATTTAACCTTGAACCTTTATGGACTGCGTGGTACTTTATTTCCATATGGACTGATCATGCAATTAGATATATGGACTAAGCATGGCTGTCACGTTCATTCAAAATAGAACCCAGAAGCAGACCAGGACAAGGAGAGTAGGAAGAAGGGGAGTATTTATTTACAAGTGAATGTGTAGATATATCCAGGTGGCGTAGCGGGCAGCGGTGGTGAGTTGATGGGAGTAAATAGGTGGATCCAATGGGGTAGCGGAATCCTCCGACGACCAGGCGGGAATGGGGTAAATGATCCGGGTGAGTAACTGAAGACAGAACAAATGGAGGTAAGTTTAAGGCAAGCAATACGTAAAAAACATCAAAACAAATTCTATCCAACTTGAGGCTGATACTATGGCACAACATACTGTTCATGGCTAACGATCCGGCAGGGAATGAATGTCAGGTCAGAGCTTTTGAAGGGGAGAGGTGATGATCAGGACAGGTGTGCAGATTACTGATGGGATACAGGTGCGGGTGAACATCGATCTCCCAACAAGCCAATTCGCCCGGCAACCAGACAGGGTGCGTTCCAGGACACCGGAAACACACTCCAGGACAGAAACACAGGCAAACACAGACTCAGGAAGCAGGATTCGTGACAGTACCCCCCCTCCGACGAACGCCACCGGGCGGACTACCTGGAGCGCCAGGGTGGAGGCGGTAGAAGTCACGAAGCAGGTCGTCATCAAGGATCTGACGCCGAGGAATCCAACTCCTCTCCTCTGGACCATATCCTTCCCAATCCACAAGATATTGGAAACCTCGACCCCGCCATCTGGAATCCATTATGCGGCGCACCGTGTAGGCAGGACCACCTCCGATCATCCGAGGAGGACAAGGAGGCGGGGGCAACAGAGGACTGAGGAGAACCGGCTTGAGGCAGGAGACATGAAAGGTGGGGTGTACTCGAAGCATTGCCGGCAATTTGAGTCGGACCACAACAGGGTTAATGATTCTCTCCACCACAAACGGACCAATGAACTTTGGTGACAGTTTCCTCGACTCAGTCCGTAGAGGAAGATCCCGTGTAGCCAACCAAACCTGATCTCCGATGGTATAAGCGGGAGCAGGAATACGGCGACGATTCGCCTGGATCTGATACCGGTCAGAAACTCTAAGGAGGTCCTTCCTGGCCCGATGCCAGGTCCGGTGGCAACGACGAATGTGGGCCTGGACAGAAGGAACCGAAAGATCCCTCTCCTGAGAAGGAAACAAGGGAGGTTGGTATCCGTACAGGCATTGGAAGGGGGACATCCCAGTGGCAGATGAAGGAAGGGTATTATGGGCATACTCGACCCAGGGTAATTGAGATGACCAAGAGGTGGTATCAGAGGAGACAAGACAACGCAGCGTGGACTCCATCTTCTGGTTGGCTCTCTCCGCCTGACCATTAGATTGTGGGTGAAATCCAGAAGTGAGACTGACTGTAGCTCCAATGGCCAAACAGAAGGATCTCCAGACAGCAGAGGTAAAATGAGGACCACGGTCAGAAACAATGTCACTAGGCAATCCGTGGACCCTGAAAACCTCCCTAACCAGGATCTCGGACGTCTCCGTGGCAGATTGAAGCTTGGAGAGAGGGACAAAATGAGCAAACTTGCTGAATCTGTCCACAATGACCGTGTTCCCAACAGAAGGGGGCAATCCCATGACAAAATCCAGGGCCAGATGCGACCAAGGTCGCCGGGGAATAGGTAGGGGGTGAAGAAGCCCAGAGCTGGCCCGATTGATACTCTTATTCTGCGCACAAACAGGACAAGCGGCAACAAACCTCCGGGTATCTTCTCCCATGGCAGGCCACCAAAATCGTCTGCGCAGTAGCAGTAGGGCACTGCGTTCATCCACCTCTGGCCTGCTCGCCTCCCTACCACTGAGGAAGTACAGTTCCCGCTCAGCCCAGTCAAAACTGTTCGCTGCTCTGGCCCCCCAATGGTGGAACAAACTCCCTCACGACGCCAGGACAGCGGAGTCAATCACCACCTTCCGGAGACACCTGAAACCCTACCTCTTTAAGGAATACCTAGGATAGGATAAAGTAATCCTTCTCACCCCCACCCCCCTTAAAAGATTTAGATGCACTATTGTAAAGTGGCTGCTCCACTGGATGTCATAAGGTGAACGCACCAATTTGTAAGTCGCTCTGGATAAGAGCGTCTGCTAAATGACTTAAATGTAAATGTAAATGTAAATAGTCTGAGCAACACCAGGGTGACAAGCTATCTTGCTGGCGTGGGACCACTGAAGGACAGCAGAACGAACCGACTCAGGCACGAACAACCGACCGGGTGGACCGTTAACGGGCCCGGGCTGTGTCCGAAGAGCCGCCATCACCTCCTCAATCCTCCATGTAACGGCTCCCACGACCACGTTCTAGGGAAGAATCGTCTCAGTCTTGGCCCCACTCTCATCCGTCTTGGAGAACATCCGGGACAGGGAGTCTGCCTTCCCGTTCTTCGACCAAGGTCGGAACGTCAGGGAAAAATTGAAGCGTCCAAAAAACAAAGCCCACCGGGCCTGATGGGAGTTGAGACGTTTAGCCGATTGCACGTAAGCCAGATTCTTGTGGTCAGTCCAGACCACAAACGGTTGCTCCGCTCCCTCCAACCAGTGACGCCACTCCTCCAAGGCAAGCTTCACAGCGAGAAGCTCCCGGTTACCCACATCGTAGTTTCTTTCAGCTGGAGAAAGACGACAAGAGTAGAAGGCGCAGGGATGGAGTTTACCGTCAGTGGAGCTACGCTGGGACAGGATGGGGCCCACCCCCACATCAGATGCATCCACCTCCACAACGAACTGACGGGAAGTGTCAGGTTGAGAGAGAATCGGGGCATTGGTGAATCGGCTCTTCATATCTAGAAATGCTCGGTCTGCCTCAAGAGACCAACAGAACTTTCTGGTGCAAGACGTCAGTACAGTTAAAGGGGCGGCCACCCGGCTGTAATCACGGATAAACCTCCGATAAAAATTTGCAAACCCCAGGAATCTCTGGAGCTGCAATCTCGTACCGGGCTGGACCCAATCCCGAACCGCCCAAACCTTCTCTTGGTCCATCTTGATCTCTCCCCTGGAGATGATGTACCCGAGGAAGGACATCGTGTGGCGTGAAAATCACACTTCTCATCCTTCACGAACAGACGGTTCTCCAATAACCGCTGCAGGACCTGCTTGACGTGCTGAACGTGGCTAGAAAGCTCCTTTGAGAAGATGAGGATATCATCCAGGTAAACGAACACAAAAATACCAATCGTATCTCTCAGAACGTCATTCACCATACTTTGGAACACAGCAGGAGCGTTGGTCAGTCCAAACGGCATCACCTGGTACTCGAAATGTCCCATCGGAGTATTGAACCCAGTCAACCACTCGTCCCCCTCTTTGATCCGAACCAAATGATAAGCATTACGTAAATCAAGCTTCGTAAAAACCGTAGCACCCTGTAAAGAATCGAAAGCCGAGCTCATCAGGGGCAGGGGATACTTGTTCTTGACCGTAATATCATTCAAACCCCGATAAACCCCGCCATCCTTCTTGCTCACACAAAAAAAATCCTGCTCCCAGAGGTGATGACGAGGGCCGAATGAGACCTGCAGCTAGAGAGTCCTTGATGTAGGTCTCCAAGGCCTCACGTTCAGGTCGAGAGATACTGTATAACCATCCCTTGGGAAAGGCAGCTCCAGGAAACAGATTAATCGCACAGTCATAAGGTTGGTGGGGAGGAAGGGACAGAGCCTTCTGTTTACTGAATACTTCACCCAACTCGTGATATGTTTCTGGAACCAGGGACAAATCAGGAGGAGCAGAGTCACTGACCTGACTGGAAACGGCAGGAGAACAGGCAGTCCTAAGGCAGTTAGCATGACAATCAACGCTCCAACTAGTTACCTTACCCGTCACCCAATCAAACGAGGGATTGTGTTCCTTCAGCCAGGGGTAACCAAGAACCAGAGGAACATGGGGCGAGGACAGAATGAAGAAGGAGATAAACTCTGAATGATTCCCCGACAACATCTTAACCGGTTCAGTCCTCATAGTGTTCCGTGCCAGACTACTGCCATTCAGAGTGGTTGCTTCAATGGCTTCCGGCAATTGCTCCTTGGAAAGCCCCAGCTGTTCCACCAAGTCGGCATCAATAATGCTGCCATCGGCACCTGAATCGATAAAAGCGTTCATCTCTAAGCTCTGATCCTTATTCATAAGGGTCGCAGGAAAACGGGGTCTGACAGGATCTTTGAGAGGTTGAAACTGGCTCGCTAAAATTCCTCCCAAAACTAGCGAGCCGGGCAGTTTAACGGGCGCTGTGGACAAGCGGAGATGTAATGTCCCGAGCTACCACAGTAGAGACAGCTGTTGGTCTCACGTCTACGTTGGCGCTCCTCCTTAGTTAGCCTGTGTCGCCCCACTTGCATTGGTTCAGGATCTGGTGGCAAGACCCCTCCACTAATCCTGTGTGGGGAATAATGATCAATACGTTCTGGTTCACTTCCTGAACCGAATGGTAACAGAGTTGCTGATTGATTGGATGGGCCCCACTGCTTCTCCCTCCTTCTCTCTCGGACTCTATTATCTACCCGAATAGATAAAGTGACCAAGCTGTCTAGGTCACTAGGCTCTGGATAGGATATCAGCTCGTCCTTGAGTTGCTCCGACAACCCCTGGTAAAAAGCCGCTTGTAGTGACTCCTCATTCCAACCACTCTCCACAGACAATGTCCTGAACTTGATCATAAAGTCTGCCACACTGCGATCTCCTTGGCGAAGAGTGAACAAACGTTTAGCTGTGTCCTTACCTCGGACTGGATGGTCAAAAAGCTTTCTCATCTCTCCCGTGAACTCCTGGTATGAAGCCATGCAGGTCTCCTGTCGTTCCCAAACGGCTGAAGCCCATTCCAGAGCTCTTCCACGCAGCAGTTCAATAACAAAGGCTATCCTAGTCTTGTCAGTAGCGTAAGAATGGGGCTGCAGATCAAACACTAACCCACACTGCATAAGAAACTAACAGCATCTTCCCAAATCCCCTTCATATTTATCAGGTGTCGGTACCTTGGGTTCACGGAAGGAAACCGCACCAGACACGGCAGGTGAGATGGGTGAAACAGGTAGTGATTGAATCGCCGGCAAACTGAGCTGATCCTGGATTTGTGTCAAGCTAGCAGATAAGTTCTGGATTGAACCCGCTATCTCCTGTAGCGCCGTCTTGTGTTGTCCCAATGTCTTCCCCTGCTGGGTAATGGCATGGCAAACGGAGTCCAGGTCCGCTGGGTTCATCCTTGGCTGGATCGTTCTGTCACGTTCTTTCAAAATCGAACCCAGAAGCAGACCAGGACAAGGTGAGTAGGAAGAAGGTGAGTATTTATTTACAAGTGAATGTAAATGGGTAGATATATCCAGGTGGCGTAGCGGGCAGTGGTGGTGAGTTGATGGGAGTAAATAGGTGGATCCAATGGGGTAGCGGAATCCTCTGACGACCAGGCGTGAATGGGATAAATGATCCGGGTGAGTAACTGAAGACAGAACAAACGGAGGTAAGTTTAAGGCAAGCAATATGTAAAAAACAACAAAACAAATTCTAGCCAACTTGAGGCTGATACTATGGCACAACATACTGTTCATGGCTAACGATCCGGCAGGGAATGGATGTCAGGTCAGAGCTTTTGAAGGGGAGAGGTGATGATCAGGACAGGTGTGCAGATTACTGATGGGATACAGGTGCGGGTGAACATCGATCTCCCAACAAGCAGACAGGGTGCGTTCCAGGACACCGGAAACACAATCCAGGACAGAAACACAGGCAAACACAGACTCAGGAAGCGGGATTCGTGACAATGGCACTTTAATTAGATACACTCCCGTTCAAAAGTTTGGGGTCATCAAGAAATGTCCTTGTTTTTTTAAAGAAAAACACATTTTTTTGGTCCATTGAAATAACATCAAATTGATTATAAATACAGTGTAGACATTTTTAATGTTGTAAATGACTATTGCAGCTGGAAACGACTGTTTTTTAATGAAATATCTTCATAGGCGTACAGAGGCCCATTATCAGCAACCGTCACTCCTGTGTTACCAATGGCATGTTGTGTTAGCTAAGTTTATAATTTTAAGAGGCTAATTGATCATTAGAAAACTATTTTGCAATTATGTTAGCACAGCTGAAAACTGTGGTGCTAACTAAAGAAGCAATACAACTGGCCTTCTTTAGACTAGTTGAGTATCTGGAGCATCCACATTTTTGGGTTCAATTACAGGCTCAAAATGGCCAGAAAGAAATTACTATTCTGAATCTCGTCATTATTAGATATTAAATACTAAGCATGGTACTTCATTTAGATATATGGACTAAGCATGGTACTTTATTAGATATATGGACTAAGCATGGTACTTTATTAGATATATGGACTAAGCATGGTACTTTATTAGATATATGGACTAAGCATGGTACTTTATTAGATATATGGACTAAGCATGGTACTTTATTTAGATACAGTGCATTCAGAAATTATTTAGACCCCTTGACTTTTTCAAAATGTTGTTACTTTACAGCCGTATTCTAAAATTGATCAAATCGTTTGATCAAATCGTTTGACAAGCAAAAAAGGTTTTTACAATTCTTTGCAAAACAAAACAAAAATAAAATGATATCACAGTTTTCAAACCCTTTACTCAGTACTTCGTTGAAGCACCTTTGGCAGGGATTACAGCCTCACGTCTTCTTTGGTATGACGCTACAAGCTTGGCACACCTTTATTTGGGGAGTTTCTCCCATTCTTCTCTGCAGATCCTCTCAAGATCTGTCAAGTTGGATGGGGAGCGTCGTTGCACAGCTATTTTCACGTCTCTCCAGAGATGTTTGATTGGGTTCAAATCAAATTCTATTAGTCACATGCGCCGAATACTACATATACAACCTTACCGTGAAATGCTTACTTACAAGCCCTTAACCAACAATGCAGTTCATGAAATAGAGTTAAGAAAATATTTATAAATAAACTAAAGTAAAAAAAATATATATATAAAAAACACAATAAAATAACAATAATGAGGCTATATACAATGTTCAGAGATACAGGTTAGTCGAGGTAATTAGTAAAAGAAAATGTGTGGGTACAGTAGAGGTAAAGTGACTATGCATAGATAATAAACAGCGAATAGCAGCAGTGTAAATAGCAGCAGTGTAAAAACAAAGGGGGGGGGGGGGGTTGATGTAAATCATCCGGGTGGCCATTTGATTAATTGTTCAGCAGTCTTATGACTTGGGGGTAGAAGCTTAGAAGCTGTTGCGTACCCTTTTTCTTTCTTAATTTCATTATTTTTTTGTGTGTGTGTGTATTGTTGTGAATTGTTAGATACTACTGCACTGTTGGAGCTAGGAACACGAACATTTCTCTACACCCATAATAACATCTGCTAAATATGTTTATGTGACCAATAAAATGTATTTGATAGAAGGTAAGGCTACACACACACACACACACACACACACACACACACACACACACACACACACACACACACACACACACACACACACACACACACACACACACACACACACACACACACACACACACACACACACACACACACACACACACACACACACACACACACACACACACACACACACACACACACACAACATAGGGCTGGGAGGGAGAGTAAGTTAACGCTGAGGAGAGGAGAAAACCTCTGTGAGGGCTTGACCAGGAGAATAAGATCAGACAAAATGATGCTCAGAAAAACACTCATCTTGCTGTGCCTCCAAATATTTCCAAATGATGAAAGCTGATAGAATTATGAAGTCTCTATGAACACTTCTCTTGGGCTGCAAATCATCTTCAACAACAAACCTGTGAATCTCACAAACAGTCAAACATTGCTTGGCCGCTCGGTCGCTCAGCCGTGTCTCCTGGACAAAACACTGTTAAGATTCCTGGATACCTGTTCTGGCTGAAAAGAGGATGTTTGGGCAGGAGATTGAGAGAGGCAGAGAGAATGACGAGAGAAAAACAGAGGTAGATAAACAGGGAGGGAGGGAGAGTGAGAAAGATTTCTCCAGGAGACTAGACTATAAGCTGGTATGTCTGACAAAGAGCTAAACACCAGACACTACCCTCACAGTAGAGCACCCGGACTGCTAGCAACTGTTACTCTTCTGTCAACAGCTATAGGCAGGAACCAGTGGCAGTCAGTGCCGTTTATGATAATTTTTTTAATGAGCATGGTGTTTTTTCTATTACAGTATATTGGATGACTGTCATTCATATTCCATTTACCCAGTTCAATGTAACATCGATAGGTTTAGGCTACTACGTGATACTCAAAATTTCCCTAGAACCATCAAGAGGTTGTTATAACCTAGCCTATGAATGAAAGTTTCCAACATAGCTACACACAGGTCGAGAGAAAATATTGAGCTGACAGACAGTGACACAACCCCCTTCAGAGGCTAGCCAGCTAACTAGCTACTATCTAGTAGTCAGTTAGCCACTGCTAGCGGTCATCACCATTAACTGACATCTGCCAGCCTCAGCCCGGTCAATTCTTGCCAGTCTGCACAGCGCAGTATCAACCCAGAGCATATCGGACTGCTTTTTCTCTACCACATCTGTGGATTCCTACCGCAAGCTCTGAACTTTACCCCGGATCATTGCAGCTATGTAGCTGCTATCCAAGTGGCTACTCCTGGCTAACGTCTCTGTCCCGAAGCAAGCACCAGTTAGCCTGGAACTAGCCTTGAGCTAAGCCCATCTCCCGGCTAGCCCAAGAGATCCATCAGACAATTCCTGGCCTTCAATACCTTTTTTTCCAATTGGCCTGGACCCTTTGTTGCCGACACGGAGCCCCGCTGATCCATCACGACTGGTCTGCCGACGTAACCGTCCGAGGGGGTTTCAACATGCTCTTCCGTTGCGACGTCCCCCTGAGGCCTGTCTGCTAGCCTGCTAGCCCTGGCCTGCTAGCTGTCTGAATCGCTGTGCCTCCAACTCGCCTAGCTACTCACTGGACTCTATGA